>NC_134892.1:19079396-19116896 GCF_041734735.1 Babylonia areolata
GAGAGAGAGAGAGAGAGAGAGAGAGAGAGAGAGAGAGAGAGAGAGAGAGAGAGAGGTAAAGACAAAGAGAGATGAATACAGAATGAAACACTTGGAACAGCAAGCACACACACACACACACACACACACAGAGATAAATATTCTACTGGCAAATAGCGATTTACAGCTCTAATGCCAGGCTGTTCTTTCATCAAATAGCGCAGTAGCCGAATGGTTAAAGCGTTGGACTTTCAATCTGAGGGTCCCAGGTTCGAAACTCGGTGGCGCCTGGTGGGTAAAGGGTGGAGATTTGTTCCGATCTCCCAGGTCCAAATATGTGCAGACTTGCCAGTGCCTGAACCCTTTCGTGTGTATACGCACGTTAAATATCCTGTAATCTACATCAGTGTCGGTGGATTATGGAAACAAGAACATACCCAGCATGCACACCCCGAAAACGGAGTATGGCTGCTTACATGGCGGGGAAAATAAACAAAACGGCCATTCACTTAAAATGTTAAATGCTACATGTTTGTCTGAGTGTGTATGTTTGCGTGCCTGAAATCTGATTGAATGACACAGGAAACGAATGATGAGCGCCCAATGGCAGCCGTCAGTCGGCTCTACCCAGGAAGGCAGCCTGCTGTGTAAATGACCCCGTTTATGTAAAACGCTTAGAGCTTTGTCTCCGACCGAAGACAGGCGCTATATAAGTATCCATATCAATCCATCAAAGAAAAGATTAACCGAAAGATAGTTTTAGCATGACAGAGACATAATATAGAATGCAATGCGAGATACCAAAATGAGGTTCGGCTCCAAAGCTCATATTACTTAGTACTGTTTAATGCCAATCAGTTGACTGACATGCATGAGTAGTAACTAGTATGGTGTATGTTATATTAACGTGATGCATGCGTTTATGATTAAGTACTTCAGCTGCTTGCTATTTTACCTTATTTTCGTAATGTTTTCTTTTTTTTACTATTTATTTTGTAACCAGCTCCGAACACACATACACACGCACGCACGCAGATATATAAGAACACATTCATACAAAGACAGAAGCAGACGTACATTGACACGTATGCGCGGACACACACATACACACACACACACACAAATATATACTAATGCACACAACACACAGACACGCAGATAAACATGCGTACAAACGCATGCGCGCACGTACATACGCACACACACACAAACAGAAGTGTCACAGCGTTCCCGAACAATTTCAGTCGGACTACCGTAAACTGCCGCAAACTGTACCGAAACCACCTTGTTGTATGTGGTTAATAACCACCTTCAGGTCTCTGATAGTGGTCATGTGTCTATTTGGCCACTGCTTGACCTATCAGCAGCGTTCGACACCATGGACAATGGCATCCTGATTACATAGTTGCATACCGCTTTTGGCTGCTCTGGACCGGACCTGTAGTGGTTCACGTCGAACTTAATTTGCCCTTCCCCGTATGTCCTTGCTGGTTATGAAGCCGCTCCAACTGTGTGGAAGTATGGAGTGCCACAGGGTTCAGTCTTGGGCCCTGTTTTATTTAATACGTACACATAGCCTCTCCGCCCCGTCATTCGTCAGTCAGGCTGCTCATACCAGTTCTTTGTATGATTCCCAACTCCACATCTCTAATGTTCCTCATGATTTTCCTTGTATGTGCAGTGCTATGCATGTACGGTCTTGATCTTAATGTTTAAATACATGTTTTCGACGTCAGTTTTTATTATTCTTATCATTTTCATTGAACAAAGTAAATGAGCATGTTTTGCATGGAAAGACGATTGATGAATTATGATTTTTTATCAATAATAATGATAATGATCATAATATCACCACCATCATTATCATCTCTCTCTCTCCCTCACACACACTCACATACACACACACGCGCGCGCGCGCGTGCGTGCGACTATCCCCCTCCCCTCTCCGCCCCCCCCCCACCCCCCACTCCAAGACACACATGCACGTACCAACCAGACTGCTTCAGACTGAACAGGACAGCAATGAAGCAGCCACAATATGCATCTGCCGTAACACGGAGATGTAAATATACCGGGGGAACAGCACAGAACTGAGTCAGACAGGAATTGATTAGTTCAGGGCTGATTTCAAAAATAACACACACACACACATACACACACGCACGCGCGCACGAACACACACACGCGCGCGCACGCACGAACACACAAGCACACAGACTACCAATACCACCGTCACTGTATGAAGGGAGTTATAGACAGCAAACCCAAGGCTTTCTCGCATGATTCATGTGTCCCTGTCAAGACCAGTTACAAGTTTGATTCATCGATTCCGTTTTAAGCATGGCTTTTCTATTTGTTTGTGTTTGTATTTTTATTTGTATTTATCACCACAGATTTCTGTGTGTGACTTTCGAAGTAAATGTTACAAAAATATACAGTGTCTGTGGGGAAAAGAAGTAAACGTTTATCGCACACTTTTTCAGTGGCCAAGAACATGACAACTGGTCTTTTAAAAACTAGCGGAACAGTTTTCACCAGACATATTTCTCATTGGGAGATGTTTTGAATGATAATTCATTCCTTTAAAAAAAAAATCTGAATGTTTGAAGTCTATCTTAAGTTGGTATCTTCTTTTAATAGAACATGCATTTGTTGTAATACGCATGCTTTATACTTTATAATTATAGACTTTTATAAGGATGTTTGATTCACTGTTCATGTTTTGTTTCACTGTTAGTCAGTCCAGTCCTTCGTAGCTCTTCCTTTTCCACCGCTCTGTCACTTCAGTCATCCCACCACCTCTTTCCAGTTACCCCCTCCCCAGTCCCCCATGCGCATAAACACAATCACTGATATTGTTATTAGTATTTTTATCATCATCATCATCATCATAAGTGGAGTGATGGCCTAGAGGTAACGCGTCCGCCTAGGAAGCGAGATAATCTGAGCGCGCTGGTTCGAATCATGGCTCAGCCGCCGATATTTTCTCCCCCTCCAATAGACCTTGAGTGGTGGTCTGGACGCTAATCATTCGGACGAGACGATAAACCGAGGTCCCGTGTGCAGCACGCACTTAGCGCACGTTAAAGAACCCACAGCAACAAAAGGGTTGTTCCTGGCAAAATTCTATAGCAAAATCCACTTTGATAGGAAAAACAAATAAAACTGTACGCAGAAAAAAAAAGAAAAAAAGGTGAGGCTGTAGTGTAATGACGCGCTGTCCCTGGGGAGAGCAGCCCGAGAAATCTGTTGTGATAAAAATAAATACAAATACAAACAAATACATAATGATTATCATTATCATTATTATTATCATCATCATTGTCTGATATCACTAAAACGTGAAATGACGTTAAACTCCAGAAAGAACACACACACGCACACACACACACACACACGCACACACACACCTAGCCCCATCAGACAGAGCAGGACGGCAATGAAGCTGCCACACAAAACGTCAAGCCACAAACGGCGCAATTGTTATCCCGCGAGAGCATCACCACACCATGCAGTTGTGTCAGACATATTGATTGGTTACGAGCTGATTTCAGACATCACACACACACACATACACACACCTCTTTCAAATCAGACTGAGCACAAGGTAATAATAATCTACGTTTAGAAATGTGGTTTCCTCAGCGACTGTATTAAATCAAGTGTCGGTCATTCTTATTTATGATGCGTATTTATTTTTGTGTGTGCATCTTTCTATACCTGTATCTCTCTATTCTATGGACACACCCACACGCACACACAAGTACCTACATGCCTACCCACACAAACACACAGACACACACACACACATTCACACACATGCAAGTACAGATGCACGCACGCACCATTTCTGATTCTCTCTCTCTCTCTTTCTCTGTCTGTCGCTCTCTTCTCGTCTCTCTTGTTGCATCTCAAGTCTACTTACCCGTGACGAAGAGTCAGTGGGTGCTAACGATTTGAACGGTCGACGGCACCTCCAGAATAGCCTAAGTTAAACAACTGAAGATCCACGCCTCAGTTCCAACACCAAGCTTTAAAACGCTCTCAAACTGCAAGCACAGTCTTGCTTTCTTTGCTTTGTTCGAACACAAAACTAAACATCACAACGGTTCCGTGGAATGACCGCCGGAAGGAGACACCTTCCAATCCAGTGGAGTCTTGGCTACGCGTTAGGCTCGTTCAGCCTGGTCTTTTCTCTGTCACTTGATCTCTCACGTTCGCGCGCACGCGCTACACATGTGGCACCGGATGCAGCGGCAGCAGGGAGGTAATCAAGATCTCTGGCAGCGACCGGTACTGCCGCAGGCACGCGACCACAACACCACCTGTGTCACCTGCATGTGAAAAAACAAAAACAAAAAACAAAAACCGTCCGTCCGCCCGCCCGTCTGTTACCTGGCTGGGACAGAGACATCGATCTTGTTATCAGTCAGCAGCCCTGCAGAGAGTCTGGAACTTCGGTCGGTGTAGCAGCCTGTTCGTTCTACCTCCCTTGCTTTTTTTTTTATCCCTGGCTTTAATCTGCCCAGCTCAGATTAACCCCTGGGTCAACGTAGACGTTGTTTGGAATGATCAGCCGGGAAGGCGGGAGGGGTTAAACTTTAATTGACCCCCCACCCGGTATTTGGATTTTACTGGCTCTCTTTCCCCCTCCTCCCAATGGACATGGGAGTTATTTTAGGTCAGCCTGAAATCCCTGTGGGTAAATTTTGCCTGAAACTAAAACCAGTAAGGGGGCGCCGGGAGGGTGGGGGGTAATTTCCACCCAAGGGGCAGGGGGTCAACTTCACCAAACGACAAACAACCCCTGGGATCATTCGAGTCTATCCAAGAATGACCCCGGGGTAAAATCTAACTGGGAGTGGTTTGAGGCACTTACACCGTTTGTCGTGTGCAGGTATCGATCTGGCCGTGGGATGGCGCTGCGTGCAAGTTAGGATGGAATTGGACTTTTCTTTTTTGTATTTCTCCTTAGTTTTCCTCTCTTTTTTTTTCTTTTCTTTCGGGATGGGCAGTGTTGTATTCTGCACGGCTGAATGTGTCCATCGACCGAGCTCTCCTTCAAAGACAAGGGGAAGGAGGGGCAGAGGGGCAGAGCAAACAGTGAAGGAAACACACAAAAAGGAAAGGAATAGATAAAGAATGAAAAGAGAGAGAGAGAAAAAAAAAAAAAAAAAAAAAACGAAGAAAAATAGGGGGGAGGGGGGAATAGCGGGGATAGCGGAAAACGGAGGGGACGGGAAGAAATAGACATATATAGCTGTCCCCGCTTAAGTCGACATATCGGATAAGTCGAGACGTTCGTTTGACCCCGGCCAGCCGCCTTCTTTATCTCTGT
Organism: Babylonia areolata; assembly: GCF_041734735.1. Taxonomy (NCBI): domain Eukaryota; kingdom Metazoa; phylum Mollusca; class Gastropoda; order Neogastropoda; family Buccinidae; genus Babylonia; species Babylonia areolata. The sequence goes on from NC_134892.1 coordinate 19,084,714, forward strand.
AATTTTTCATCGCTTAACACGAAGTGTAAGCGGATTCCTCGCATACGTCGACAAAAATTTTTGTGCTCCAGTAATGTTTTCACCCTGATTAGTTAACACTGACGTCACATTCCAGGCTGAAACCGTGAATGTTGCGAAAATTTGCCGCGTTAAACCCGATGTAACCTCCCAAATTCCCCCCACACCCTTTTCCGTAGATCCTAAATCGTCACCAGGGGGATGCACCAGTGTCCTCAATCGTCCCTCTGGGGACTGGTCAGTGTCCTCAATCGTCCCTCTGGGGACTGGTCAGTGTCCTAACTGTCCCAGAACGTCCCCACTAGGGGAACTTTGACCTGGCTGATAGTAAAAGTAAACTTCGGGTAACAAATATTTGGGGGAATGTAAGGATGACCCGTTTGAACCTGGTACCCTTCATCGTGATTCCAGGAGGTTTATCAAAAGAAAGACATGCAACAATTCAAGTTTTTCGAAATAATTATCTTCATGCCAGTAGCTGTTGTGTTTTACCCTTGAGATGATGTAATGATTTGATCAAAATTGATGAATAAATCCACGTTAATCTCCCGACCCTTTTTTTGTATCCTCATCATTTCCAGCACACACACACACACACACACACCCAACACGCGCACATTTACATACACACACGTGCTCGTGCTTATACACACACACAAGTGCGTGCACGCGCACACGCTAACAAATGCAGAATGATATTTGGTGGTGGTTTGTTTGGTTTTTTGGGGGGTTGGGGGTGGGACGTGTGCTCTGGTGACGTTAGAGGGGGGTGAAGAAGCATGCGGAAACGTCCCAGAACGTCCTGTGTGAGATGTCAAAATAACCGAACGTTCCTGCCCGGAAGGTTTCCCCGGGTGAATTACGGAGTTGGGGGGCGTACTGAGATGTTACACCAATCAATCAATCAAAAACATTTTATTCATCCACATGGAATTTTACTTGTGCAATCACAGGCTCGCTGCAAACACCAACATAAAATGATCATACGCACTATAAAAGACATTAAAACTAGTCAAACAGGATGTCACAGTTGCTGACGATAGACTGAAACAAAACACACACACGCGCGCGCTCGCGTAGTGGTGCTGATAAATATTTCTCTACCGTGTGTAACAGAGACGACTAAACTGAGCATCCTGTACTGTGAAGGACAGTAAAGGGTGGATTATTTACGGTCACTGAAAGAAAGACGATCAGTCACCACACGTCACTTACCACGCACAACCCACTCACAAAGATGACAACAATCGACAGCTGGACGAAAGAGAAACAGACAACACAGCTTTAAGTTAGACAAGAAAGGCAAGGCCTTCAAGACTCACTAGTGATACACACTTAAAAAACAACACCAAACAAACAAAAAAAACCTGATAGAAATCAAAAATTAGTTTGTTGAAATGTGTTCTCTATTCGTTATTATGATTATTTACAGCTTCGCGGAAAAAATGAAGAAAAGAAAAAGGGCTTCAATGCAGATTCGAACCACGGATGTTTGGTTCGAGAATGAATGGTTTCAGCCACTGCACTAACGCGGGTTCGATAGTAACGTTCAAAAATTATCATTTCAACATGTTCTTTTATCGGAATTGATAGACAGCGGCAATCGAAGTCAAAACGCGGTTTAAATCATTTATTATGGTATATCTCAGAGATTAAAAAAATCGTTCAAGTCCGAGATAAAGGAGATGTTCCCTTTGCCTCAAAAACACTGCAATATATGTCCGTTTTTCTAGATCTGCAGAGATCCGTGATCGACAAGCTTTGTCTTTCCACTCACTGAGATATGACCGACACCTTCCATTCAATTCTTTTTTTTTTCTGTTCATTCTAGTTAATTCAGCATCCACTTTAAAACATTCATATGCAGTAAACACGTCGATGATTATTTAAGAAATTCTTTTAATTCGGCGGTAAAGGAGACGTTGCCATCGCGTCAGGCTTTGCAACATGTTTTGTCAAGATCTGCACTGACCAGCGCCGTGTAGACGAGGCAGTGAATTGGTCGATACAAATTTTCTTTTCTGTTCACTCTAAGTTAAGTCAGTGTCCACTTTAGAACATTCATATACAGTAAACACATCAATAATGTTGTTAGTGTCACTGTATGTGTTCTGTCCAGAATGTGTATTTCTTTGTTTTTATTTGCGAACAAGAAAAACGAGGTCATGGCGTTTTGTCACCAATCGGGAAGCTGCGGTTTTCGGAATCCGGACCGAACATCAACGAAATAAACTGTTAATGATAAGGAAATACGGCTAAATTCGGGAGACTTAAACCTATTATTGGTATGACTGAGAAGATTTTTTTTTTTATTACTATGTTTATGCCAAATTTGGTATTGGCAGATAACGTATTTCCAGAGAAAATTGCAATGTTAATGTTTACCATTGACACACAGACATACAGACACACAGAGACAACTCAACACCGGGTTATAACACAGACACTTTGTTTACACAAGTGAGTCAAAAATGGACAGATGCAGGTAAGTGGGTTTGAAATACGAAAAGATGAAATACGCTCTGTTTGTTTCTGTTGGTGGTGTCCATGTTGCTTGTGGTTTGCTGTTGACGCTACTGGCAGAGGTGTCACCTGTTGACAGAAACAAACAGCACGGACTGATCAGGATCTGAGGAGACCAGAAACTGTCTGCAAGAGCAAGAATGGGGAGAGAGACAGACAGACAGACAGACAGACAGAGTCAGATACAGAGCGAGAGAGAGAGAGAGACAGAGAGAGCGACAGAGTAAAAGAGAGAGAGAGACAGAGAGAGTGACAGAGAGAGAGAGAGCGACAGAGATAGAGAGATAGAGAGAGAGAGCGACAGAGTGAGAGAGAGAGCGACAGAGAGAGAGAGAGAGAGAGAGAGAGAGACAGAGAGAGAGCGACAGAGAGAGAGAGTGAGTGAGAGTGAGAGAGAGATAGAGAGAGAGAGAGAGGGGAGAGAGAGAGAGAATGAATGAATGAATGAATGAATGGATGAACTTTAATGAGGGAAGTGGAAGCCAGGACAGGTTCTTTTCATCCCGTTCTCAGGGCAAAGTAATTAAACAAGCAAACAAAACAGAACAAACAATAGAATAATGCAAAAAAAATACTACTACTAATAAAAAGTAAATAAAATAAAATAAAGAAGAAAGAGACTAGAGAAAACAAAATAACATGAGAGAGAGAGAGAGAGAAAGAGAGAAGAGAGAGAGAGAGAACACAGACAAAATGACAGTAAGGGAGATACAGGAAGAGAGAAAGAGAGGGGGGTGCGGGGGGAGGGCGGAGGGGCGAGGGCGGCGGGAGGAGACAGAGATACAGAAAGACAGTCATACAGAGACAGAGACAGACGGAGATCACTACCACTAACGTCATCACCGGATCGGCTGCTTCTGAGGGTAACGCTGACTTGAATCGTCTCTGACTTTCTGATCATTTCAACAGAAAGGAACCTTACCATGGGAATGTTGCACCTCTGTCAATTTTGATGAAGAGAAAGGATCCTTACCGTGGAAGTTTGTATATCTGTCAGTTTCTGATCATCTGATGAGAAAAACATTACAATGTAAGGTTGTACGACTGTCAGTTTCTGATCATCTGAAAAGAACAAAACCTTTACAATGGATGGTTTGTTCGACTCAGATTCTGATCATTGGAACCATCTCAAAGCAACCTCCTAAAATTAGAAAGAGTTCAACAAGAGAACAACAAAAGACACGCCCACGGAAACCATGCAATACCTGCTTGACCTTCCTTCAGTGCAGGCCAGAAACAAGTTAGAACAGGTTAAGACCTACTTCAGAGCATTAGAAAACCCTCAAAACCCACTGTATGACGCAGTTAAAGAACCAAAAGGCAGCCGTCTAGGACGAGAAAGATCATGGATGGGGCAAGCAGCAGGCACAATCCAGCTAGTATGCCGACTACAAGACCTGAAAGAAACAAAAGAATGGGAGAAAAACCCCGAAAACCTCAACCATCTATTCAACACAGCCATTTCACCCACTCTAGGAAGACATTGTCGGGAATGACCAGAGGGCAAAACTGATGCGGAAGTGAAGCTACTCAGAAGAAAACAGTAAAGAAGAGGACATCATCATATACACAGATGGCTCAGTCACCAAAGACCAATCCGGTTGGGGATTCACTGCGAAACAAAATGGAAAAACAATTAGGGAAGAGAATGCTGCCTACAAAGTCACAACCTCCAGCCTAACGATGGAAGTTGAAGCTGTGACACATGCCCTCCAGTGGCTATCGTCCATCCATATGCACGGAAACCAACATGCCATGATTCTAACCGACTCAATGAACCTCATACAGGAAATTGAAAATGGAATGGGAAGCCCAGAGTGGCACAAGGCAATGCGCAACTTTCAAATTAAAAAAACTCACATGGTCATACTGCCCGGGACATGCAGGTGTTAAGGGAAATGAGCGAGCTGACAGACTTGCTGGTAATGCAACAACGAGTGGCCTACATCTAGGAAAATCGGAAATCCTCAGAAAAGTCAAAGAATATCAAAAAGAACAGGTACAAGGCCATCACACCATCGATCGCCTCAAAGAAATAAAAGCAGAGAGAGGGAGCGGCCGTAAGTCTAGCATGAAAGGTAGAGCACGATGCTTTGCAAATCAAACAAATATCGGCATCATTTCCAAACCAACATTGCGCAAATTTCTTCAAAACGGAACAGAGTCTCTGTGGGCTTTTCCAAATACAATAGACTGAGCAACACACTAGACGCCACGTTCTTCGCATCAAAGATCTTTTCCCATCCCTCTTGCGGCCAATCAGTGGCAGACTGTGCACGTGCGTATGTGTGTGTGTGTGTGTGTGTGTGTGTGAGGGGCGGGGGAACGGGGGGTAGAGGATGAGGTATGTGTGTGTATGCATGCCTACACTGTGGGAGCAACGGAATATTGGAACGTGCGGGTCTATATATATATATCTTTGTATTTTTGTGTGTGGGCTTGGGGGTGGGAGATATGGGGGTATGTGTGTGTGCTTGTACGAGTAAGTGTTCATCTGTGTGTGTGTGTGTGTGTGTGTGTGTGTGCCGTGGAAGCTGCGATACGTAGCCTAGAAATGAGTGTGTGGAGGAGGGGGTAGAGGAGGTGCAGGGTAATGTGTGTGTGTGTGTGTGTTGGGGCTCATGTACGTTTAAGTGTATTTGACTGTGCTTTCATATCTGTGAAACTGCATGTTTGGTGCATATCTGTTATGCATATGTGGGTGTATGTATGAATGTGTGTCTCGATGTTTTACATTTATTTGCTTATTTATCATCATTGTTGTCTTATTTATTTATTATTATTACTATTACTTTTTTATATTATAATTATTATTTATTTATTTATGTACGCTTACAGTTGACTTCATCAAGTTTTTGCGCCTTATACATATTATTAGTAGTGGTAGTAGTTGTTTTTTTTTAATGTATTTATCTATTATTTATTCAACCCCTTTTTTCTTTTCTTTTTTTTTCAAGGCCTGACTAAGCGCGTTGGGTTATGCTGCTGGTCAGGCATCTGCTTGGCAGATGTGGTGTAGCGTATATGGATTTGTCCGAACGCAGTGACGCCTCCTTGAGCTACTGAAACTGAAACTCATTGGAAGAGAAAAAACATTACTGTGGAAGGTTGTACAATTGTCAGTTTCTGATCATCTAAAGAGAAAAATGCTTTACAATGGATGGTTGTTCGACTGTTTCTGATCATTGAAAGAGAAAAAATATTACTATCGAAGGTTGTACAACTGTCAGTTTGTGATCATTTAAAGAGAAAAAAACATGATACTGTGGTAGTTGTATGACTGTCAGTTTCCGATCATCTGAAGTGAAAAACATTATACTGTGGAAGGTTGTACGATCGTCAGTTTCCGATCATCTGAAGAGAAAAAACATTATACTGTAGAAGGTTGTATGACTATCAGTTTCTGATCATCTAAAGAGAAAAAAACATTATACTGTGGAAGGTTGTACTATCGTCATCTGAAGAGAAAGGAACCATACAGTGGAGGCTGTCTTTGTATCACTTTCTGATCATCTGAAGAGAAAAACATTACTATGAAAAGTTGTACGACTGTCATCTGAAGAGAAACGAACCATATAGCGGAGGCTGTATGAATGTCAGTTTCTGATTATCTGAAGAGAAATGAATTTCACCGGAGAAGGCTGTCTTTCTATCAGTTTTAGTCATCTGAAGAGAGAAGGATCTTACTGTGGACTGTTGTAGGTCAGTCATGGTGATCACAGATATAGAAACAAACTTTTCCATTGAAGGATGTGCATCTTCCAGTTTCACCTCAAGGGAAACTAACTTACCGTTACAAGGTCGTGTTGCTTTCAGTTTCAAGAGAGCAACATCACAGTAGAAGGCTGTACGTCTGTCAGTTTCTGTTTATCCAAATGTAACTCTAACCTTGACGCTTGGCACAGCGGGGGTGCAGATCCGTTTAGACTGGATCGATAAGACTGTTACTCCTCGTCAGCAGAATGGCCAACACAATTTCCCCAATCTTCACACACACACACACACACACACACGTACACACGCACGCGCGTGTATAGAGAAACATGGCTTCCGTGAATCTGTGCAACTCATTGAAATCGCCAGTGCGCGCCTGTATGTGTGTGTGTGTGTGTGTGTGTGTGTGTGTGTGTGTGTGTATCTGGGAGGTAGACACTTATGCCCTTGAGTGTTTTGTTCCTGATCATTTCCAACTGTGAAATTTTGTGTGCATGGAAGCATTAAGCTTTGAGCACATATCGTGGGTTGACTGCCGAAATTGTGACATTAGCAACATGTGGTCACTGCATGTGACTGGGACATGACATATCAAAGTCTGACGACGGGAACCGCGATGTGTCCTTTCCTAATTAAGGTGTTCTCATACAGAGGACAGGTTTGATTTAATTAAACATAACAGTTACAACTGGATCAAGATTTATTTGATATCAGCAACGTTTTGCATCTTATGGTCCTTAATGTTGAATACATTACATAATACGCATATTATTTATATACATATTTACATAAATATACACACACAGATATACCGCATGCATCTAGCTTTCAAAAGCTACTAATATTTCCGAGTGATGATAACACACACACACACACATACACACACACACACACATGCACGTAGTTACAGGAGGGTAGACACACACACACACACACACACACACACATATATATATATATATATATCTCACAGTGTGTGTGTGTGTGTGTGTGTGTGTGTGTGTGTGTGTGTGTGTGTGTGTGTGTAGCGAAGCGAGAGAATCTGAGCAAACTGGTTCGAATCACGGTACTGTCGCCAATATTTTCTCCCCATCCACTAGACCTTGAGTGGTAGTTTGGACGCTAGTCATTCGGATGAGACGATAAATCGAGGTCCCGTGTGCAACATGCACTTAGCTCACGTAAAAGAACCCACGGCAACAAAAGGGTTGTACCTGGCAAAATTATGTAGAAAAATCCACTCCGATAAGAAAAACAAATAAAATTTCACGCAGGAAAAAATCAAAAAAAAAAGAAAAAAGGGTGGTGCTGTCAGTGTAGCGACGCGCTCTCCATGGGGAGAGCAACCCGAATTTTACACAGAGAAATCTGTTGTGACAAAAAAAGAGAAATACAATACAGTATAGATCGATAGATAGAGAGAGGAAAAAAAAACCCAAAAAAATGGGTGGCGCTGTCAGTGTAGCGACGCGCTCTCCATGGGGAGAGCAACCCGAATTTTACACAGAGAAATCTGTTGTGACAAAAAAAGAGATATACAATACAGTATAGATCGATAGAGAGAGAACTCTGAACTGTGTTAATCCGTGAGACCATCGACCTGTATACTGTGTTGACGAGATGCCATTGATATGTGTGATGGAAGTGGGGACTAGATGTTAACCTGTATACTGTGTTGACGAGATGCCATTGATATGTGTGATGGAAGTGGGGACTAGATGTTAACCTGTATACTGTGTTGACGAGATGCCATTGATATGTGTGATGGAAGCGGGGACTAGATGTTAACCTGTATACTGTGTTGACGAGATGCCATTGATATGTGTGATGGAAGTGGGGACTAGATGTTAACCTGTATACTGTGTTGACGAGATGCCATTGATATGTGTGATGGAAGTGGGGACTAGATGTTAACCTGTATACTGTGTTGACGAGATGCCATTGATATGTGTGATGGAAGTGGGGACTAGATGTTAACCTGTATACTGTGTTGACGAGATGCCACTGATATGTGTGATGGAAGTGGGGACTAGACGTTAAACGTTCGGCTTGTATCAGTGATCGGTCTTCGCTAAAGTGAGCTCTCAATCTTGGAGGCAACATTGCACTGGCTCTTAGTGCTGCAGTTCTGAGGGCCAGCTGGCCTTTGGGGACTACCCCAGTGCCGACTGTCCTAAAGCCCTCTTGACCGAGAGAGTGGGGATGTAACCTGGGCATAGCACTCTCCACAACAATCAAATTTAACCCAGATAATCACGACAACAGTTGCACCCTCTGCTGTTCTGATGGTCAAGTTGGGATACGAGTGACTATGGTACAGACGTTGATGACAGACGTGGGACTGGTGGGGACACACGTACCTCCGTTCCGACGACAACCAACAGCAGAAATACGACCAGCCCATGTTTTTCACCCAGGACTTTGTCCTGCAGCTTCTCGAAACAGCCCTACATGACACAAACATACGCACTCACGTACACACACACACACACACACACACACACACACACACACACACTCTCTTTTTATTTATAGTGGAAGTAATACTGAAATCAATTATATCATATTTTGAAAAAACAACAGAAGGAAGAACCAGAGAAACACAAACTCGGGGTAGCATCATGGAATTTCATCTTGGGCTGCCTCAAGTTTTCTGATATTCGTAAAAGATTGTTACTCTGTAAGTATTTCTGTCCAAAGTCTGTATTGTAACTTGTCTTCTGCAGGCAAATGATTACTATTATGACTCACTAAATTCACTACAACTTGCAATGCAGCGTAGAATATCACCATACATATAAAATGATAGTGACAGTTATTTTACCTGTGAATCACACTCGCGTTTAATATTTTTTTCATCCAATATCACTCTCAGAGAACAGGTGTAAAATCAATTAACAACATCAGTAGAACAATCAAATGCCATACGTGACACAGAAGAACAATCAACGGAAGTTGCCGGTTTTATTAAATCTTGAAAAAAATAAATAAATGTTTAAGCCACTGACTTCTTTGTAGTAGGTATAAGTCAGGTTGCTATCCATGGTGAGGGCCATTCGACACTGGTGAGGTGTAGCTGTCATGATCTCCGTCTTGCAGCAGCTTGGTACTGGTTTATTGTCATCAAAGTCCTCCCAACCGTTCACCCCACAGCAGTGCAACTGGGAAAAAATATTGATTGCTATCATTATTTTACCGTTGTGTTTTGGTTTTTGATAGTGTTTTTTTTTTCCTCTCCAAAATTGATGATTTTGTGATGTTAGGAAATTACTGACACATCAAATTCGCACAAAACAAAGCAATGCAATACTGTCTGAGTGTGCATCACACTGCATGTGTGCTTGCCTGTAATCTGGTTGAATTACACAGGAAACGAATGATGAGCGCCCGATGGAAGCCGTTAATCGCTTCTACCCAGGTAGGCAACCTTTGTACAAATGACCCTGAATTGTAAAGTGCTTGGAGCTTGATCTCCAACCGAGGATAGGCGCTATATAAGTATCCATATAGTATCATAATTATCATATCATATCATATCAATGTAAAGTAATCAAATTAGAATGAAACAAAGGAAATATGAAACATTACGAAATGAAAGGGAAGGAGAGTAAAAGATTAAAAAAAGAAATGAAACAAACATTAAAACAAAACCAAACCAAAGGAAACACGGATGGGAAACCCAAACCTTGATTCTAGGGGCATCCAGCAGAAGTACTTCTCTACAGCCAGCACCACCACCGCAACCACCACCACCACCAACATTATCATCACTACCGTCACCAACACCATCATCACTACCATCAACAACGAACACTATCACCAACACCAACATTACCCCCTCCCCACCCCCCCAACCCCAACACACCTCGTCACCTACCCTAACCCCAACACCACCACCATCATACCTACATCACCCACCAACACAACACCACCTCATCCATCACCCCCAACACACTCATCACTCCATCACCCCCAACACAAACCTCATCAACCACTCACCCACCAACACCAACAACATCATCACTACCATCACCCCAACACCAACAACATCATCACTACCATCACCACCAACAACACAATAACCAACACCACCAACAACATTATCATCACTACCATCACCACCACCAACACTATCACCAACACCCACCAACACAAGCCTATCACCAACACCACCACAACAACACCCACCAAAAACACACTACCATCACCACCAACACCAACAACACACACTACCATCACCACTCAACACCAATCAACATCACATCCCAAATCACCCACCAACAACACAATAACCAACACCACCAACAACATTATCATCACTCCCATCACCACCAACAACACTATCACCAACACCACCAACAAAACTATCACCAGCACCACCCACAACAACACTATCACCAACACCACCAACAACACTATCACCAACACCACCACCAACAACACTATCACCAACACCACCAACAACACTATCACCAACACCACTATCACCAACACCAACCAACAACAACACTATCACCAACACCACCACAACAACACTATCACCAACACCACCAACAACAACACTATCACCAACACCACCAACAACAACACTATCACCAACACCACTTACAACAACACTATCACCAACACCACCACTAACAACACTATCACCAACACCACCACCAACAACACTATCACCAACTGCACCACCAACAACACAATCACCAACACCACCACCAACAACACTATCACCAACACCACTATCACCAACACCACCACCAACAACACTATCACCAACACCACCAACAACAACACTATCACCAACACCACCAACAACACTATCACCAACACCACCAACAACAACACTATCACTAACACCACTTACAACAACACCATCACCACCACCAACAACAACACCATCACCAACACCACCATCACCAACACCAAAAACATCACCACCACCACCACCATCACCACCACCAACAACATCACCACCACCACCACCATCACCACCACCACCATCACCACCACCACCACCACTACCATCACCACCACCATTACCACCACCACCATCACCATCCCCAACACCACCACCATCACCGTCACCACCACCATCACCACTACCACCACCACCATCACCACCAACACCATCACCATCACCATCACCATCACCACCACCACCACCACCATCACCATCCCCAACACCATAACCGCCACCATCACCACCACCGTCACTACCACCAACACCATCACCATTACCACCACCACCACCATCACCAAAAACACCACCATCACCATCACCAACACCATAACCACCAACAAAACCACCACTAACACTACCACTACCACCATCATCATCACCAACACGACCACCAACAACCATCACCACCATCACCACCATCACCACCACTACCACCATCATCATCACCAACACGACCACCAACAACCATCACCACCATCACCACCACCATCACTACCACTACCACCATCATCATCACCAACACGACCACCAACAACCATCACCACCACCACCACCATCACCACCACTACCACCATCATCATCACCAACACGACCACCAACAACCATCACCACCACCACCACCATCACCACCACTACCACCATCATCATCACCAACACGACCACCAAAACCATCACCACCACCATCACCACCACTACCACCACCACCACCACCAACATCACCACCACTAACACTACCACTACCACCATCATCATCACCAACACGACCACCAACAACCATCACCACCATCACCACCATCACCACCACTACCACCATCATCATCACCAACACGACCACCAAAACCATCACCACCACCACCACCATCACCAACACGACCACCAACAACCATCACCACCATCACCACCATCACCACCACTACCACCACCAACATCAACAACAACGTCACCAACACTAACAATACCCCCATTAACAACATGACCAGCACCACCACCAACAACAACAACACCGCCACCAACCATAACACAAAACAGACAGACAGACGGACGGACAGACAGCCAGACGGGAGACAATGAGACAGGACAAACCGCCCACCAGGTATTGCAGGATGTTCATGGATGCCTTGATTTCCTCATTTTCATTGTAGTCCTCCTGCACATGCTCCGCAAACTTGTCTCTGATCTCGCCATGCAGCTGAAAAAAACTCACCACCACCACCACCACGAGACATCACAGAAGACCGCTTGACGTTATGTTACGAAACAGAACAATCAGGCACGACAGATCATGTGACGATCAAGCTCCATACATTCTGTGACACTATTGAACAACTGGGCGTCATGTAATGTGACACAACAGAGAAATTAAACGCTTCACACCCAGTGACACAATAGATCAATCGAGCACCATGCATTATGTGACACAATAGAATAATCAAAGAGTATGTCGCACAACAGAACATCAAATTCCATGCGGTATGTGAAAACGGAACAATCAAGCGCCGTGCAGGATGTGTCACAATAGAACAATCGAGTGTCATACATCATTGACACACCAGAACAATCGAGTGTCATACATCATTGACACACCAGAACAATCAAGTGCCATACATCACTGACACACCAGAACAATCAAGTGCCATACATCACTGACACAACAGAACAATCAAGTGCCATACATCATTGACACACCAGAACAATCAAGTGCCATACATCACTGACACAACAGAACAATCGAGTGTCATACATCATTGACACACCAGAACAATCAAGTGCCATACATCATTGACACACCAGAACAATCAAGTGCCATACATCATTGACACACCAGAACAATCGAGTGTCATACATCATTGACACACCAGAACAATCAAGTGCCATACATCATTGACACAACAGAACAATCGAGTGTCATACATCATTGACACACCAGAACAATCAAGTGCCATACATCATTGACACACCAGAACAATCGAGTGTCATACATCATTGACACACCAGAACAATCAAGTGCCATACATCATTGACACACCAGAACAATCGAGTGTCATACATCATTGACACACCAGAACAATCAAGTGCCATACATCATTGACACACCAGAACAATCAAGTGCCATACATCATTGACACAACAGAACAATCAAGTGCCATACATCATTGACACACCAGAACAATCAAGTGCCATACATCATTGACACAACAGAACAATCAAATGCCATACATCATTGAAACAACAGAACAATCAAGTGCCATACATCATTGACACAACAGAACAATCAAGTGCCATACATCATTGACACACCAGAACAATCAAGTGCCATACATCATTGACACAACAGAACAATCAAGTGCCATACATCATTGACACAACAGAACTATCAAGTGCCATACATCACTGACACAACAGAACAATCAAGTGCCATACATCACTGACACAACAGAACAATCAAGTGCCATACATCATTGACACAACAGAACAATCAAGTGCCATACATCACTGACACAACAGAACAATCAAGTGCCATACATCATTGGCACAACAGAACAATCAAGTGCCATACATCATTGACACACCAGAACAATCAAGTGCCATACATCATTGACACACCAGAACAATCAAGTGCCATACATCATTGACACACCAGAACAATCGAGTGTCATACATCATTGACACACCAGAACAATCAAGTGCCATACATCATTGACACACCAGAACAATCAAGTGCCATACATCATTGACACACCAGAACAATCGAGTGTCATACATCATTGACACACCAGAACAATCAAGTGCCATACATCATTGACACACCAGAACAATCGAGTGTCATACATCATTGACACACCAGAACAATCAAGTGCCATACATCATTGACACACCAGAACAATCGAGTGTCATACATCATTGACACACCAGAACAATCAAGTGCCATACATCATTGACACACCAGAACAATCGAGTGTCATACATCATTGACACACCAGAACAATCAAGTGCCATACATCATTGACACACCAGAACAATCAAGTGCCATACATCATTGACACAACAGAACAATCAAGTGCCATACATCATTGACACACCAGAACAATCAAGTGCCATACATCATTGACACAACAGAACAATCAAATGCCATACATCATTGAAACAACAGAACAATCAAGTGCCATACATCATTGACACAACAGAACAATCAAGTGCCATACATCATTGACACACCAGAACAATCAAGTGCCATACATCATTGACACAACAGAACAATCAAGTGCCATACATCATTGACACAACAGAACTATCAAGTGCCATACATCACTGACACAACAGAACAATCAAGTGCCATACATCACTGACACAACAGAACAATCAAGTGCCATACATCATTGACACAACAGAACAATCAAGTGCCATACATCACTGACACAACAGAACAATCAAGTGCCATACATCATTGACACAACAGAACAATCAAATGCCATACATCATTGAAACAACAGAACAATCAAGTGTCATACATCATTGACACACCAGAACAATCAAGTGCCATACATCATTGACACAACAGAACAATCAAGTGTCATATATCATTGACACAACAGAACAATCAAGTGTCATACATCATTGACACAACAGAACAATCAAGTGCCATACATCATTGACACACCAGAACAATCAAGTGCCATACATCATTGACACAACAGAACAATCAAGTGCCATACATCATTGACACAACAGAACAATCAAGTGTCATACATCATTGACACAACAGAACAATCAAGTGCCATACATCATTGACACAACAGAACAATCAAGTGCCATACATCATTGACACCGATGAAGCAGACAGCCACTGACCACAATACAACACACAACAGACCGATGAAGCAGACAGGTAGCGGACACCACTGACCTCAGAGTCCGTGTCCAGTAACAGTCCCCCCACCACCAGTTCAGCCAGCACCAGGACTGCCATGATGGCGGCAAACTGTGCACAGCAACGTCATCATCGTCGTCAGCAACTTCGCCAGCAACGTCGTCACCATCACTATCATTACCACCATCAACATCATCATCATCGCCAACAACAGCACTGCCACAACTTGTGAACGATTTAAGTCACACAAACTATCACACATCACTACCACCACCACCACCTCCGCCACAACCACTATCATCATCATCATTACCACATCCAACGATAGCCACTGCCAAACCTTTTGAGTGATTTGAGTAACCATAAGCTCACACATACCATCACCATCCCCATCAATATCACAACCATCATCATCATAATCGTCACAACTACCACCATCATCATCACGATGACCACCATCATAACCATTATCATCATCGTCACTGCCATCGTTAGCACCAACAACAGGAAAACCATCACCACGACTTTTGAGTGATTTGATCGACTATCACCAGCACACACACCACCGCCATCATCATCATCGTAATCACCACAACCACCACCACCATACTCATCATCATAACCACCACTACCAAGAACAACGCTGCCACAATGTTCACGTGACTTCAGTAACCATAACCAGCACAGCAACGTTGTTATCAGTAACATGATAACCTGATCACCATCATCACCACCCATTGCTACCACCATCACTGGCACCATATCCAGCTGTCTGTTCCTTCATTATTTGCTTCCTTGCAATTTTGTTTCTTTTCATGACCAACATCGACATCAACGCAGCAACGTCGACATAAGAAATGCCATTGTATGTATGGATGTAGGTATGTATATATGTATGTATCACATACATTCATCTTCTCTCTCTCTCTCTCTCTCTCTCTCTCTATATATATATATATATATATATATATATATCAAAGTTGAACAACAACACCTATTTTGTTAAACAAAAAAATAAAATCTGAATTTTCGCTGCCACCCAGCAGCTTGGTCACAGACTACACTTTATAACAGGTGACGTAATGCTATTTTTACGTCATCTTTCTGACCTTACATGACGTCTTCTACTACGTAAAGTTATCATGTTCTAAATGTTCCTTCAATTGTCTATGTACACATCACTCTTTTTCACTCTCACTCTCTGTATCTCAGTGATCGTGTGTAACCACCACCACGACAAACCGGACTGGCAACTCCACGAATCAGAGTTCACAATGTAAACCCATGGATGTCGCTTCTCAAGTTCAGTCCAACAAAAACTGTCCCGAGGTTACACATCCAGAACAGTTTTCTTTTCAGCTCCTCCACTTTGTTGACCTGCTCCAAGGCTGTCACCTGTAAAAAGCTGAGGTTGTCGTCAGAAGGGTGAGGGGTGGAAGAAACGTGGGCAGCGACCGAACACTTGGTGCCTTTCCTCAGTTTGCAGTCGCTTTTGTGGTTTGCCCATCTTTTCTTAAGATCATAGGAGCATCCCACATAAGGTATAAGCTATGTTCATCATGACCTCTCTACACCCACTGCAATAAGCAGGGACCGATACCTTCTCCTCTCCACTCCTTCCAGAGCTCTCCCTCCCCCCTCCCTCCCCTACCTCCTCCCCCAACCACCGTTATCCTCCCTTCTCCACCGCAAGAGTCAGGGCCCACAACCATTCTCCCCTTCTAGCAATCACCCCCCCCCCCCCGACCCCCCATCCCCACACCTGCCCCCCATTTTCCCTCCTCCTTCCCTTCCCACTACCACCCATTCCCCTCCTGTCTCTCTCACCGCCATCAGTAGGATCCGGGACCGGCAAATCGCGCCCCACAATCCGCAGAACGACACGGCGAAGAGCACCAGGCCGATGACCATGAAAACGGTGCCGGCATTCTGCACCAGGGGCACTTCAGTGACGTCGTCAAGGTCAGGGATATGCAGGAGCTGTTTCACCGGATCGCTCACCAGGTCCACATCTTCCAGGGCAGACAGGATCACTTGTACGGCGTACCCCATGATGGCTCCGGCTATGATGAGTGCCAGAGACACTATCTGTGGGGGGGACAGTGAGGCGTGCAGTGCGGGTCAGGTCCACATGGCTCAGGAAAAGTGCAGCAGACTGGCCTTGATCTTAGCTAGGAACGAGGTTATTTGACCACGTAGGGGATAAGTGAACATACATCGAGTTCACGTGTAAAGCATGTGCTTAACGAACGTAAAAAGAACCGACAGCAACGAAAGGGTTGTCTGTTCTGCAGGAAAATCCAATTCGAGAATATGAAAACCAAATTGCAGGCAGAAAAATTTTATATATATATATATATATATGGGTGGCGCTCTCGGTGTAGCAACTCGCATTCCCTGGCGAGAGCAGCCCGATTTCACACATAGAAATCTGTTGTGACAAAAGACTAATACAATACAATATAGTACATTACAACTTATGGAACTCAGTGCCATCTGAAGTTAATGAATTATGAACTAGTCAACTAGCTTTAATTTTGTTTTATTTTATTTTATTTTTAATAACTTTTCTAGACACATCCGAAATTTTAGGACAGTATTTTTTCTTTTATTCTGACGAAGCCTAAAAGCCGTGGCACATGATATGATATGATATGATACATGATATGATTATCATATTATATGACTTGTAAATCCGATATTTGCCACAGGTAGTCTGCAAAATTCTAAAGCATATTGACCACAGGTTATGTGGATGGAATTGGAAGGAGTTGATTAACAATGGTATTTGAAATTTTGACGACGAGTAAAAACTTGTGGGTGAAACTTTGACCAAATAATACCAAGTTAGTTCATGAAACAAAGCTGCGAGGCTGACGCTTGAGCCAGTCCCTTTACTTCTGCTACTACTTCTACGACTACACCTACAACAACTACTGCTGCCACCACTACTACTACCAAGCGACACTAGGCTAGGTTGTGTATCCCGCCCTGCAGCAAACAAAAGCGGGCATAAAAAAAAAGGCCGAGATGTCTTTGCAGATGACCTGCAGTCACCAGTTTACTACTACTACTTCTACTACTACTACTAGGTCATGCAACAAAGCTGCGAGCCTGAGGTTTGAGCAAGTACTTTTAATATCATATCATACCATATCAAGTGTCACGGCTTTTAGGCTTTATCAGCCTTTTGCCTGATCAATTAGGACTTTTTTTTCATACTTTATATAAGAGTGCGCAATTACTAATATTATGGATAGCTTCCTATGGAAAAATTAACTTGGAATCCATAATCCTTCCAGTGTTTATCTAATAAATTCTTAAAACTGTTAAATGTTCCTGCAGTGACAATGTTACTGGGCAGATTATTCCAGAACTTAACAACCCTGTTAGCAAAAAAAAAAAGTGTGAAAAAAGGTTTGATTTGGTGAATGTCTTAATTAGTTTTAGTGGGTGTCCCCTGGTATGATTACTGTTCTTTTGCTACTGCTACTACTACTACTACTATAGAAAGTAGCAGTACTCACCAACATCACCGCACTGATGATCGACAGCGCCACACGACCAGCGATGGAAACAATGCACATGGCGCCAGGAATCTTGCAAAATCACACGATGGCAGGTTGAAGATTGCAATGGAACAACGCGAAGGAATACGTTACTGTCAATTTTGTCGCCTGAGCTTTACGTCACACGGAGCACGACGTCATTTTCTTTTTCTTTCTTTCTTTTTTTTTACTCACGTGTGCTGGCGAAACAAAGTGAGTCTGTGAAATCTCTTTTAATTTGATGTCTTCTTTTTCCATTTCAATATTGACCGTGAGAGAGAGAGAGAGAGAGAGAGAGAGAGAGGAAGTGGCCACAGCCCCATCAGTTAATAGTTTCAAAAGCAGGCTCCACGCTCTTTGGAAAAGCAGTTCAACTGTCTACGATCCAGTTTGTTAGTTTGTAGGCATTATACTACCCACGCATGGCACAGAGGCCTACACACTGATTCTGTGTTCAAGAGTGAGAGAGGGGAGTGGGGGGGATGCTGGGGAGGGGGGGCGGGGCGGCGGCGGTGGTGGTGGTGGTAGTGTTCTGGGAAGTGTGAGGGTACTCGAGCCTATGGACCGTGTAAAGGCCAGAAGTTCAAGCTCAAGAGAGACAGAGTCAGAGAGAGAGAGAGAGAAGAGTGGGCCCGGTGGTGGTGGTGGTGGTGGTGTTCTGGGAAGTGTAAGGGGACTGGGAGTAAAATATGGTTCAGTGGGTAAAAGTAGGGTACAGGGGTGTTTGGTTGGGGTGGAGGAGAGAAGAGTAGTGGTACTGGGGTGGGTGTAGAGTGGGGTATAGGAAGAGGGGTTATTGGGTAGGGTAGGGGTAACGAGGGGGCTGTGGGGAGGGGGAGGGTAGGGACAGAGCAGAGTGTAGGGTTACTGTGTGTTGGAAGAGCAGGGTCACTGGACACAGGATCACTGGGTGGGTAGTGGAGTGATGGCCTGGGGGTAACGCGTCCGCCTAGGAAGCGAGAGAATATGAGCGCGCTGGTTCGAATCACGGCTCAGCCGCCGATATTTTCTCCCCCTCCACTAGACCTTGAGTGGTGGTCTGGACGCTAGTCATTCGGATGAGACGATAAACCCAGGTCCGGTGTGCAGCATGCACTTAGCGCACGTAAAAGAACCCACGGCAACAAAAGGGTTATTCCTTTCAAAATTCTGTAGAAAAAACAAATAAAACTGCACGCAGGAAAAAAATACAAAAAAATGGGTGGCGCTGTAGCGTAGCGACGCAATCTCCCTGGGGAGAGCAGCCGAATTTCACACAGAGAAATCTGTTGTGATAAAGAAATACAAAATACAAATAATGCAGAGTTACTGGGTGTTGGAAGAGCAGGGTCACTGGGCAGAGGATCACTGGGTGGATAGTGCAGGGATACTGGGGATGAATCAGGCGATAGGTAGGGCAGGGGGTACATGTGGGTAGAGCTGGGTGCAGAGTAGGGGGTAATAGGGGTGGGCAGAGTACTGGGAAGAGGGGTAATACGGGGTATAGTAGGGTAATAGGTGGGTATTATAGGGGTGTATTTAGCCAGTGGAGAGAGGGGAACCATATGTTTGCAGTAGAGTATTGGGTAGAGAGATGCTATGGGTGTATAGTAGGGTAACGGGGAGAGAGGTACTATGGGTGTATAGTAGGGTAATGGGGAGAGGGGTACTATGGGTGTGTAGTAGGGTAATGGGGAGAGGGGTACTATGGGTGTGTAGTAGGGTAATGGGGAGAGGGGTACTATGGGTTTATAGTAGGGTAACGGGGAGAGATGTACTATGGGTGTATAGTAGGGTAACGTGGAGAGGGGTACTATGGGTGTGTAGTAGGGTAATGGGGAGAGGGGTACTATTGGTGTATAGTAGGGTAATGGGGAGAGGGGTACTATTGGTGTATAGTAGGGTAATGGGGAGAGGGGTACTATGGGTTTATAGTAGGGTAACGGGGAGAGATGTACTATGGGTGTATAGTAGGGTAACGGGGAGAGGGGTACTATAGGTGTGTAGTAGGGTAATGGGGAGAGGGGTACTATGGGTGTGTAGTAGGGTAATGGGCAGAGGGGTACTATAGGGATACAGTAGGGTAATGGGCAGAGGGGTACTATGGGGATACAATAGGGTAATGGGGAGAGGGGTACTATGGGTGTATAGTAGGGTAATGGGGAGAGGGGTACTATGGGTGTGTAGTAGGGTAATGGGGAGAGGGGTACTATGGGGATACAGTAGGGTAATGGGGAGAGGGGTACTATGGGTGTGTAGTAGGGTAATGGGGAGAGGGGTACTATGGGGATACAGCAGGGTAATGGGGAGAGGGGTACTATGGGTGTATAGTAGGGTAATGGGGAGAGGGGTACTATGGGTGTGTAGTAGGGTAATGGGGAGAGGGGTACTATGGGTGTGTAGCAGGGTAATGGGGAGAGGGGTACTATGGCTGTATAGTTGGGTAATGGGGAGAGGGGTACTATGGGTGTATAGTAGGGTAATGGGGAGAGGGGTACTATGGGTGTGTAGTAGGGTAATGGGGAGAGGGGTACTATGGGTGTGTAGTAGGGTAATGGGGAGAGGGGTACTATGGGTGTGTAGTAGGGTAATAGGGAGAGGGGTACTATTGGTGTATAGTAGGGTAATGAGCAGAGGGGTACTATAGGGATACAGTAGGGTAATGGGCAGAGGGGTACTATGGGTGTGTAGTAGGGTAATGGGGAGAGGGGTACTATGGGTGTGTAGTAGGGTAATGGGGAGAGGGGTACTATGGGTGTGTAGTAGGGTAATAGGGAGAGGGGTACTATTGGTGTATAGTAGGGTAATGGGGAGAGGGGTACTATGGGGATACAGTAGGGTAATGGGGAGAGGGGTACTATGGGTGTGTAGTAGGGTAACGGGGAGAGATGTACTATGGGTGTATAGTAGGGTAACGTGGAGAGGGGTACTATGGGTGTGTAGTAGGGTAATGGGGAGAGGGGTACTATGGGTGTGTAGTAGGGTAATGGGGAGAGGGGTACTATGGGTGTGTAGTAGGGTAATGGGCAGAGGGGTACTATAGGGATACAGTAGGGTAATGTGGAGAGGGGTACTATGGGTGTGTAGTAGGGTAATGGGGAGAGGGGTACTATGGGTGTATAGTAGGGTAATGGGGAGAGGGGTACTATGGGTGTGTAGTAGGGTAATGGGGAGAGGGGTACTATGGGTGTATAGTAGGGTAATGGGGAGAGGGGTACTATGGGTGTATAGTAGGGTAATGGGGAGAGGGGTACTATGGGTGTGTAGTAGGGTAATGGGGAGAGGGGTACTATGGGTGTATAGTAGGGTAATGGGGAGAGGGGTACTATGGGTGTATAGTAGGGTAATGGGGAGAGGGGTACTATGGGTGTGTAGTAGGGTAATGGGGAGAGGGGTACTATGGGTGTATAGTAGGGTAATGGGGAGAGGGGTACTATGGGTGTATAGTAGGGTAATGGGGAGAGGGGTACTATGGGTGTATAGTAGGGTAATGGGGAGAGGGGTACTATGGGGATACAGTAGGGTAATGGGGAGAGGGGTACTATGGGTGTATAGTAGGGTAATGGGGAGAGGGGTACTATGGGTGTGTAGTAGGGTAATGGGAAGAGCGGTACTATGGGGATAGAGTAGGGTAATGGGGAGAGGGGTACTATGGGTGTATAGTAGGTTAATGGGGAGAGGGGTAATATAGATGTGTAGTAGGGTAATGGGGAGAGGGGTACTATGGGTGTATAGTAGGGTAATTGGGAGAGGGTAACTATGGGTGTGTAGTAGGGTTATGGGTAGAGGGGTAATATAGAGGTGTTTAGTAGGGTAAATGGGGAGAGGGGGACTAGGGGTTAGAGTAGGGTAATTGGAGAGGGGTACCATTGTGTGTAGTAGGGTAATGGGGAGAGGTACTATGGGTGATAGTATGTTAATGGGGAGAGGGGTAATATAGATGTGTAGTAGGGTAATGGGGAGAGTGGTACTATGGGTGTGTAGTTAGGGTAATGGGGAGAGGGGTACTATGGTGTGTAAGTAGGTTATAAGGGAGAGGGTAACTATTTGGTGGATAGGAGGGTAATGGGAGAGGGGTACTATGGGTGTATAGTGGTTAATGGGGAAGAGGGTAATATAGATGTGTAGTAGGGTAATGGGGAGAGGGGTAATATAGATGTGTAGTAGGGTAATGGGGAGAGGGGTACAATTGGGGTATAGTAGGGTAACGGCGAGAGATGTACTATGGGTGTATAGTAGGGTAAGAGGGTGAGGGGTACTATTGGGGTATAGTAGGGTAAGAGGGGTACTATTGGGGTATAGTAGGGTAAGAGGGAGAGGGGTACTATGGGGGTATAGTAGGGTAATTACGAGATGGGTAGTGGGTGTGTAGTAGGATAATGGGGAGAAAGAGTACTATGGAGGTATGGTAGGGTAATGGGGAGAGGGTACTATGGGGGTATAGTAGGGTAATGGGAAGAGGTGTACCATTCTTATTTTCTCTTAATTCTTTCAAGAATTTCCAAAGATATTCGTGTGAAGGTACAGTAATTTTTTTTCTTCTGCAGAGCAGAATGTGCACGAATCATAAACTCCTGCACCTTTACCTAATTAGATAACTAACGTGCGTGTATGTGTGTGTGTGTGTGTGTGCGCGCGCGCGCGCGCGCGTGCATGTGTGTGAGAGAGAGAGAGAGAGAGTTTGTGTGTGTGTGTGTGTGTGAGAGAGAGAGAGAGAGAGAGAGAGAGAGTTTGTGTGTGTGTGTGCGTGCGTGCGTGCGTGTGTGTGTGTATGTGTGTTATTTTGTGTGCGTGCATGTGTGTGTGTGTATGTGTGTGTGTGTGTGCGTGCGTGCATGTGTGTGTGCGTGTGTGTGTGTGTGTGTGTGTGTGTGTGAGTGAGTATGCACAAGTTTTTATATTGATATGCACTTGTATGTATCCTAATTTCTACTGTATCTGTGTTTGTCTATGATTTTCGATTTATGTTCGTATCTTGTTATGTTTTATCCCCCCCCCCCCCCCCTAATTTTCCTTGTGACCTTGATACACTTGGTAATAAAGACATATTCTGTTCTATTCTATTCTATTCTAACTAGTCAGACGGGCTGTTAAATGTGCAGATGTCATTCTGAACGTCATGATAACCTCCTCTCGATCGTCAACAAACGGAAAGCAGAGTGCCCTGGAACGTGTCCCGTTCAACACAGCCCGCAATGGACAGTCAGAGGACGCCGCAGACAATGGAGACAGAGGAAGATGGGGGAAGACAATGTATATCCAGGAATGTACAGGTATAAACATGGCGGAGTCCCAGACAGCGGTGACTCACAGAGACAGGTGGAGGTGAGTGGTGGCGTTGTCTTCACTGGTGGTGTTCCAGTGACATCAGCTGATGACAGGTAAACTGTACAGACGTACGATCTCTTATCTGTGACAAAATGAAGATCTTGTTTGTACATTTCTCTTTCGCTCTGTCTCTGTATGTCTGTTTGCCTGTCACTGTCTTCCTCTGTTTCCCTATCTGTCTGACTCTGTGTAATTTCTGTAGTTTGACGTCTTTTAATTCCAATATTGAGGCGTTTAAGAGGTGTGTGTGTGTGTGTGTGTGTGTGTGTGAGTGCTTCCTTTTACTAACAAAGACGCCTTCAAATAAACTCCGACGCACAGCTCTAGAGGTCCCGTCCAGCAGACGCAGTGCAGTCACGGGTCAGGTCAGGAGACGTGTTTGTTCTGCCTGGGGGCAGCCGTGCTGTGTTACACAGACACCATTCCTCTATCGTCCTGCTGCACACAGACACCATTCCTATCGTCCTGCTGCACACAGACACCATTCCTGTCGTCCTGCTGCACACAGACACCATTCCTCTATCGTCCTGCTGCACACAGACACCATTCCTGTCGTCCTGCTGCACACAGACACCATTCCTCTATCGTCCTGCTGCACACAGACACCATTCCTGTCGTCCTCTTGTACGATTACTCTCTTTTCCTGCTGCAGTATCGTGTCCATGCTGTGGGTCTGATGGGCATTGCCCTGCCTGCAGTATCCGGGCGTAATAGCCGAGTGGTTAAAGGATTTTCAATCTGAGGGTCCCGGTTTCGAATCTTGGTAACAGTGCCTGGTGGGGTAAGGGTGGAGATTTTTCCGATCTCCCAAGTCAATGAATGTACAGACCTGCTAGAATGTACAGACCTGCTAGTGCCTGAACCCCCTTCGTGCGTATACGCACGCGAAAGATCAAATACGCACGTTAAAGATCCTGTAATCTATGTCAGCGTTCGGTGGGTTATGGAAACAAGAACATACCCAGCATGCACACCCCAGAAACGGAGTATGGCTGCCTACATGACTGGGTAAATAAACAAAAAGGCCATACACGTAAAATGTTACGTGTCTGTCTCAGTGTGTATGTGTCCGTGCTTGAAATCTGATTGAATGACACAGGAAACGAATGATGAACGCCCAATTGCAGCCATCAGTCGGCTCTACCCAGGTACGCAGCCTGTTGTGCAAATGACCCCGTATTTGCAAAGCGCTTAGAGCTTGGTCTCGACCGAGGACAGGCGCTATATAAGTACAGTATCCATATCAAAATCACACAGCCTGGAGCCGCTGTGCTGGTAACAGAGACACCATTCCTCTATCGTCCTGCAATACCATTCAATACCATTCCTCTATCGTCCTGCAATACCATTCCTCTATCGTCCTGCAATACCATTCCTCTATCGTCCTGCATTACCATTCCTCTATCGTCCTGCAATACCATTCAATACCATTCCTCTATCATCCTGCAATACCATTCCTCTATCGTCCTGCAATACCATTCCTCTATCGTCCTGCATTACCATTCCTCTATCGTCCTGCAATACCATTCCTCTATCGTCCTGCATTACCATTCCTCTATCGTCCTGTAATACCATTCAATACCATTCCTCTATCGTCCTGCAATACCATTCCTCTATCGTCCTGCAATGCCATTCCTCTATCGTCCTGTAATACCATTCAATACCATTCCTCTATCGTCCTGCATTACCATTCCTCTATCGTCCTGCATTACCATTCCTCTATCGTCCTGCATTACCATTCCTCTATCGTCCTGCATTACCATTCCTCAGTTGTCCTGCTGCTATCTCGTGTCCACGCTGCGGCGCTGAGGGACAGTGCCCTGCCTGCAGTATCCGGACAACCAACGATGTCTACATCTCTCTACCGATACTGCAAGTCACTGCATGACACCAGGACTGCTGAGGATAATATGGCAGAAAGAGGGTGTCAAAATGGTTAAGACGCTCATCTGCCCATACAGAATCCGTGAAGGTCTTGGTCCAAAACTAGCTCTGGCCCTTTCTCCCAAGTTTGATAGGAAAACCAAACTGAGGGTCCAGTCATTCGGGTGTGACGATAAACCGAGGTTCCACGTGCAGCACGCACTTAGCGCAGTGATAAAGAACTCATGGCAACAAGAGTGTTGTCCTCTGGCAAACATTCTGTAAAAGAAATCCACTCTAACAGTAACGTTCGCTGTTCCTTTGTGGTCCTGTTGTGTGAGTCCTCTGTTGTCCTGTTGTGCAGGTCCTCTGTTGTCCTGTTGTGTAAGTCCTCTGTTGTCCTGTTGTATAAGTCCTCTGTTGTGTAAGTCCTCTGTTGTCCTGTTGTGCAAGTCCTCTGTTGTCCAGCGCTATATAAATGCTTATTATCATTATCATTATTGTTGTTGTTATTATTATTATTATTATTATTATTATTATTATTATTATTATTATTATTATTATTATTATTATTATTCTTGTGGTGGTGTATTATTATTATTATTATTCTTGTGGTGGTGTTTTTTTTGTACAATTCCTCTGCTGTCCTGTTGTACAGTTCTTCTGTTGTCCTGTTCCAATATTCCTCTGTTGTCCTGTTCCACAGTTCCTCTATTGTCCTGTTCCACAATTCCTCTGTTGTCCTGCTCCACAATTCCTCTGTTGTCCTGTTCCACAATTCCTCTGTTGTCCTGTTCCACAATTACTGTTGTCCTGTTCCACAATTCCTCTGTTGTCCTGTTCCACAATTCTTCTGTTGTCCTGTTCCAATATTCCTCTGTTGTCCTGTTCCACAATTCTTCTGTTGTCCTGTTCCAATATTCCTCTGTTGTCCTGTTCCACAATTCTTCTGTTGTCCTGTTCCACAGTTCCTCTGTTGTCCTGTTCCACAATTCTTCTGTTGTCCTGTTGCACAATTATAGTTGTCCTGTTATACAATTCCTCTGTTGTCCTGTTGAATAATTTCTGTTGTCCTGTTCCACAATTCCTGTTGTCCCGTTGCACAATTCCTGTTGTCCTGTTCCACAATTCCTCTGTTGTCCTGTTGTAAGTTCTTCTGTTGTCCTGTTCCACAATTCCTCTGTTGTCCTGTTCCACAATTCCTGTTATCCTGTTCCACAATTCCTCTGTTGTCCTGTTGTGCTATTCCTCTGTTGCCCTGCTCCACAATTCCTCTGTTGTCCTGTTCTACTATTCCTCTTTTGTCCTGCTGCACAATTCCTCTGTTGTCCTGTTTACTATCCTCTGTTGTCCTGCTGCACAATTCCTCTGTTGTCCTGCTCCACAATTCTCCTGTTGTCCAGTTGTCCTCTTGTACAATTCCTCTGTTGTCCTGTTGTACTATTCTTCTGTTGTCCTGCTC
This sequence comes from Babylonia areolata, assembly GCF_041734735.1. Classification (NCBI taxonomy): domain Eukaryota; kingdom Metazoa; phylum Mollusca; class Gastropoda; order Neogastropoda; family Buccinidae; genus Babylonia; species Babylonia areolata. The sequence continues at coordinate 19,111,977 of NC_134892.1, forward strand.
CACAATTCCTCTGTTGTCCTGCTCCACAATTCCTCTTTTGTCCTGTTGTACAATTCCTCTGTTGTCCTGTTGTACAATTCCTCTGTTGTCCTGTTTTACTATTCCTCTGTTGTCCTGCTCCACAATTCCTCTGTTGTCCTGTTGTACAATTCCTCTGTTGTCCTGTTGTACAATTCCTCTGTTGTCCTGCTCCACAATTCCTCTGTTGTGCTGTTGTACAATTCATCTTTGTCCTGTTCCACAATTCCTCTGTTGTCCTGTTTGTTCTTATTGTCCTGCTGCACAATTCCTCTGTTGTCCTGCTCCACAATTCTTCTGTTGTCCTGTTGTACAATTCCTCTGTTGTCCTGTTGTACAATTCCTCTGTTGTCCTGTTGTACTATTCTTCTGTTGTCCTGCTCCACAATTCCTCTGTTGTCCTGCTCCACAATTCCTCTTTTGTCCTGTTGTACAATTCATCTGTTGTCCTGTTGTACAATTCCTCTGTTGTCCTGCTCCACAATTCCTCTGTTGTCCTGTTTTACAATTCCTCTGTTGTCCTGCTCCACAATTCCTCTTGTGCTGTTGTACAATTCATCTTTTGTCCTGTTCCACAATTCCTCTGTTGTCCTGTTGTACTATTCCTCTGTTGTCCTGCTCCACAATTCCTCTGTTGTCCTGTGGTACAATTCCTCTGTTGTCATGTTCCACAATTCCTCTGTTGTCATGTTCCACAATTCCTCTGTTGTCATGTTCCACAATTCCTCTGTTGTCCTGTTCCACAATTCCTCTGTTGTCCTGTTGTACAATTCCTCTGTTGTCCTGCTCCACAATTCCTCTGTTGTCCTGTTCCACAATTCCTCTGTTGTCATGTTCCACAGTTCCACAATTCCTCTGTTGTGCTGTTCCACAATTCCTCTGTTGTCCTGCTCCAGTCTCTTGTCCACACGGCGGGCCAGAGAGTCATTGCCCTGTCTGCAGTATCTTATCGACCAACGATGTCTCTAGTACTTTTCCGATACTGAGAGTCACTGCATGATACCGTGACTTCTGAGGGTAACTGGGAGGGTTGGGGGGTAATGGAGGGGAGGGTTGTGGGGGGCGGGGGGGGAGGGGAGGGGTGAAGGCTGGGAGGTGACGGGGAGTGGGGGGAGGGAGGGTACCAGGAACGTGAGAGAGAGGGGGAGTGAGTGAGGGGAAAGAAGGGAGAGGGGTAGAGGGGTGGGGTGTCGCGCGTCGAGGGGTTTGGGAGACGGCAGTGTGTAGCAAGTTCATGGCTCTGTACAGCTTACCGTTTTGTTGTTGGAATTGTAAGTGCGGCGTTTGACCTAGCTGATTACTTCGAGAATTAAGAAGGGAGATGATAAGGGAGGATGAGGATGGTGTGGGAGGTGAAAGGGGGAGGGGGACGGAAGGGGGAGGGGGGAGAGACTGACAGTGGGGGCGTGGGGGTGAGGGTGGTGTTTGGGAGACGAAGGTGAAATACGGATGACATGAAGTGAGTTCGTGGTTTTGTACAATTTATTAGTTTCGCATTAGACCTTGCGAAGATCTGTTCTCTCTGTCTGTCTCTGTCTCTCTTTCTCTGTCTGTCCGTGTCTGTATGTGTGCGCGCGTGGTTTTTTTGTTTGTTTGTTTTTGCTTGTTTGTTTGTTTGTTTTTGTTTGTTTGTTTGTTTTGTGTGTGTGTGTTGTGTGACCGTTCCCCCCTCTCTCTCTTTGTCTGTGTCTGTCTGTATGTGTGCACGCGGTTGTTTGTGTGTGTGTGTGTGTGTGTGTGTGTGTGTGTGTGTGTGTGTGTGTGTGTGTGTGTGTGTGTGTGTGTGACCGCCCCACCTCTACCTCTCTCTCGAAAAAAAAAACAAACAACAACCAAAAAACAAAAAAAAAACCCCATTCATTTACTCTTCCTAATATACCTCCAAAAACATCAAACGGCATGGTATATATTAAAAGAGAAAGTAAACATTTAGGGTTGAAAGGGAAAGTAAATACCATTCGTTCCTGGTTTCGTCTTATGAGAACAGAAAACGACAATGTCACAAAACTTCGTCACTTATCACTATCTGGAGTTTGTTTGGCTAAATCCAGGATTACAGGAGATTAGCTGGTTTGTAGGTGAATACAAAGAACGGTTATCTGAGTGTTCGTTCCAAAGGTGGTATGAAAGAATCAAGAAACGTGGAAGATATTCCGAGGACAGAGTGTTAAAAACAGAAAAAAACTTTAAAAGCCTATTTCGGTCGCATTGAAAACGAAGCAAATCAAAACATAAAGAAGCCAAAACTCATCCTACTTCAAGATTGATTCGATTCAGGATAGGAAAGGCGCGTGCGCAGAGTGACAAGACAAGACAAGACAAGACAAATTCTTTATTTTCGAGGATAATAGATATGCACTGGCGCACTTTTTTTTCATCCAGTCCCCGCCCTGAAACAGGGTCTACACTACACAATACTACATTACATATGTCATTGCATGCACTACACAATACTACTTAAAGTCATAGTATGCGAATACAATACTACATAAAGGCATAAGCATGGTAAAAATAAGACACACACAGACACAGACACGCACGCGCGCACACACACACACACACACACACACACACACACACAAAGGCACAGGCACATACACACACGCGCACGTGCGCATACACATGCATGGTATTAATAGTCGACATAGGAGAAAAAAACAAAAAAATAAACAAACACAACACACATACACTCTCTCTCTCTCTCTCTCTCTCTCTCTCTCTCTCTCTCTCTCACGCACACGCACACTCGCAGAGAGAGAGAGAGAGAGAGAGAAAGAGAGAGACAGGGGGGCACACACACACACGCGCGCGCGCAGGAGAGACATAATGAAATACTTCCCCAAATGAAGTGTTTTGAACGCAGTTTTACAACGAGTTGAGATTGAACTTTCCACAGTATCTGTGCATTAAAACCGGAAAAAAATCAACAACAATGAAGGTTTTAAAAAGTGGGCTATATTTTTACCGAGAGTTTCAGCTACGTGAAAACCCTCCAATCAGCAATGGACACCGCATGATCTGCATTTGATTAACCCTTTGTGTGAAAACCCTCCAATCAGCAATGGACACCGCATGATCTGCATTTGATTAACCCTTTGTGTGCTGACCCTCGGGCAAATGAGCTCAGCGTGGCACGAGTTGTGAGTGCAATGACAACTTTTTCTGTACTATTATGTGCTGATTTGGCTGAAGTGCCGTATTGTGATTCCCAAAGGAAAATTCCGAATAGCGGTGACTGGCACGCTTACTTTCAATTTAAGCTCCGTTTTTGCTCAGATGAAAGACCTTCACTGATGACATTCTGCCTCCGCGGCAGTCAAGTGATTGACACAGTTCACAGTAACCTTGACACTGTGCGACTTCCGATTGTTTCCTGTGCACATCGTCTGTGTTCTGTCCGCGTTCAGTTTCAGCTGACGAGTGTGATGTATCGCAGTGCAAGGTTCCTGAGGGTGGCCCATCACCCCACGCCACCCCACCCCACCCAGCCTGACTGTCGGGTGTTCTGAAACTGTCACCTTCCCTATCGCTGTGTTTGGCTCACCCTGACACACTGCTCGCTGTCGTCTGTATCCACACAGTAATGCATGGTACAGATTTTGTCTTGTCTTGCGTTGCGTTGCGTTGCCTTGTCATGTCATGTCATGTCATGTCATGTCGTGTCGTGTAGTGTCATGTCATGTCGTGTCATGTCGTGTCTTATCTTGTCTTGTCTTGTCCTGTCCTGTCCTGTCCTGTCTTGTCTTGTCTTGCCTTGTATTGTGTCGCCTTGTCCTGTCCTGTCCTGTCTTGCCTTGTCTTGTATTGTCCTGTCCTGTCTTGTCTTGCCTTGTATTGTCTTGCCTTGCCTTGTTCTGTCCTGTCATGTCTCATCTTGTCTTGCCTTATCTTGTCATGTCTTGCCATGTCATGTCATGTCTTGTCTTGTTTTGACTTGTCATGTCCTGTCCTGTCTTGCCTTGCCTTGCCTTGTCCTGTCCTGTCTTGTCTTGCCTTGTCTTGTCTCGCCTTGTATCGTCTTGTCTTTTCCTGTCTCGCCTTGTCTCGTCTTGTCATGTCTTGTCCTGTCTTGTTTTGTCTTGTCTTGTCTTGTACTGTCCTGTCCTGTCTTGTATTGTCCTGTCCTGTCTCGCCTTGTCTCGTCTTGTCTTGTCTTGTACTGTCCTGTCCTGTCTTGTATTGTCCTGTCCTGTCCTGTCCTGTCTCGTCTTTTCTTGTTTTGTCTTGTACTGTCCTGTCCTGTCCTGTCTTGTCTTGCCTTGTCTCGTCTTGTCTTGTCTTGTCTTGTCTTGTCTTGTCTTGTCTTGTACTGTCCTGTCCTGTCTTGCATTGTCTCGTCTTGTATTGTCCTGTCTTGTCTTGTATTGTCCTGTCTTGTCTTGTATTGTCCTGTCCTGTCTTGTCTTGTCTTGTACTGTCCTGTCTTGTCTTGTCTTGTCTTGTCTTGTCCTGTCCTGTCCTGTCCCGTCCTGTCTTGCATTTGCATTATCTCGTCTTGTCCTGTCCTGTCCTGTCCTGCCCTGTCCTGTCCTGTCCTGTCTTGTCTTATCTTGTACTGTCCTGTCTTGTCTTGTCCTGTCCTGTCTTGTATTGTCCTGTCCTGTCTTGTCTTGTCTTGTCATGCATCCACGTGCAGCTGTGGCCCAGTGGTTAATGCGCGAAATGTGTTGTGACAAAAACGTGACACAATATGACACACTTTCCATTCTTATGTAATTGACCCTTATCCCATGACATGACCTTTTTTTTTCTTCGTGTGTTTGTTTGTTCGCTGTATATGTATATGTGGATATATGTTTTTATATATATATATATATATATATATATATATATATATATATATATATACATATATATATATATATATATATATATATATATATATATATATATATATATATA
>NC_134892.1:19124396-19126896 GCF_041734735.1 Babylonia areolata
TTTTTGCGATTGGGTTCTTGTGTATGAGTCGGTAACAAATTGAAAACCGCATTGTCAGTATTGAAAACGCATTATGGAGTTTATGAAAGTGATGTGCACAGTGATGATGTTTATGAACGCTTTTCAACCGTGTCGGTGTATTGTCAAACCATGTGAGTATACCGCTGACTGTTTGTGCTGCGTGAGTGCTGTTTGGCTCGCTCTCTCTCTCTCTCTCTCTCTCTCTCTCTCTGTGTGTGTGTGTGTGTGTGTGTGTGTGTGTGTGTGTGTGTGTGTGTGTGTGTGTGTTGTCTTCTGTGGAGGCATTTCCTTCAATAATTCTATACTTTCTTCTTCTAATTCCCCAAAGCAGCGGAGAAACCATTGATCGTATATAGCTATGACTTTGCTGTTGGCCCAACTGTAAGCTTACTGTGATATTAGCCAAGCCTTGAGCCGGCAGTCTGTAGATCCTGCACAGCGTGAGGTCACACAGAAGAGGAGGCCCCGCACTGCCACTGAGTCATGTTCATGTGGTCAGTGGTGCCTGCTTATATTGGACACGCATAGAACACCGCCTACTCAGCCAGCCTGTATCCGGATTCTGTGAAGTGAACCTCGCCCTACATTTCCACTTCCTTTAGTAGTGTGCAGTGATGGCCTAGAGGTAACGCGTCCACCTAGGAAGCGAGAGAATCTCTTTAGAGAGCGCGCTGGTTCGAATCACGGCTCAGCCGCCGATATTTTCTCCCCCTCCACTAGACCTTGACTGGTGGTCTGGACGCTAGTCATTCGGATGAGACGATAAACCGAGGTCCCGTCTGCAGCATGCACTTAGCGCACGTAAAAGAACCCACGGCAACAAAAGGGTTGTTCCTGGCAAAATTCTGTAAAAAAAAAAATCCACTTCGATAGGAAAAACAAATAAAACTGCACGCAGGAAAAAAATATTTAAAAAAAGGGTGGCGCTGTTGTGTAGCGACGCTCTCTCCCTGGGGAGAGCAGCCCGAATTTCACACAGAGAAATTTGTTGTGATAAAAAGAAATACAAATACAAATAGTTTTATACAAAAAAAAAAAAAAAGCCTGTACATAATTCAAAACGTACTACAAACGTATGTGAACCTTACTGGCAACAAACGACTGAAATGACTCTTCCATGGAGTGTTTACCATGATCATATTTAGCCCCCCTACACCACTTTCCTTAATGTAGTCAGCCGACGCGAACAACTTGTGCACAAAATCAGCAAACTAAAAGCCACGCGGTGGTATGTGAACGGTCGCTTCACTTCTAACTTTCTGTCTTTCTTCGTGGATTTATCTGATTTTTTTTCTTAACTTTTTTGTTTTGTTAAAATATTTATGAAATGTATGTATTTACGTGGTATGTATGTGTTTGTTTACTAATATGTATGTTAAATTCGTTCTTTTCTTAATGGAGACGATGTTGAGTATAGGATACTGCTGCAGAGATCATTTCATGATTTTTTAAGTACGTGGCGCGGGCTGTTGTCTTGATATCGTTTTCGGTAAATTTATAACTCAGGTATCAACTGGGCCACTCAAGGTCTAGTGGAGGTGGGGGAAATATCGGCGGCTGAGCCGTGATTCAAACTAGCGCGCTCAGATTCTCTCGCTTCCTAGGCGGACGCGTTACCTCTAGGCCATCACTCCACTTAGTTGGTTTTTTTTTTTTAATGTTTTATTATCAATAATTGTACAGTTGTTCGCACTGTCTTGGTCTTTATTCATACTCAGGTGTGTGTGTGTGTGTGTGTGTGTGTGTGTGTGTGTGCGTGCGTGTGCCCGCATGCGTGCTCTCTTGTGTGCCTGTTTCTGTGTGTTGTGCCTGCATGACCAGTACCTGCTTTCAGATGGGGGACATGGTAGTGCAGTTTGAACAAAATCGTGATTTTTCATGAATGTTTGTTTTTGACAATTTTCGACTCTTCAAACCCTAAAGCCAAGAACATGTCATTCAGCCCAGAACTGACAAATGGCCTCTTTTTGTAGTGGGTTTTCCTGATTTCTGTGTTTCACTATTTTGGGTTAGTTAGCTGTTTCAAATAACTACTACATAAACTGGCTACAGTTACAGGTGTGAAATTTGGCACAGTTATTCTACAATGTATGATCTTTATTTTGTACGGACCAGTTTTGATCAACGTGTCAAGATGATGTTATTTCAAGCATAATTTGGAGAGAAAAAAAACGCACAGTTTTTAAGTCATTTAAAAAATATTATCACAAAATTTCAAAAGTTGGTGCTAGGTGTTTCTTATTTGGAGGAACGATGAAACAAATGAAAACAAAAAATGTAAAAAAAAATAAAAACAACTAAACTAAACTAAAATATCTTGAATAAAACGAGTTTTGAGCATTTTAATTTATTTGTTTGGCGGCCATTTTGGATGCGTTTCCATAACGACTGTTGGTGAAAGCGAACAAAATCATGTTTGTTTGTTTTATGTTGTTGTTTTTATTGTTTTTTGTTTTGTTTTTTTTTTTGTATTTTTTAC
>NC_134892.1:19128446-19133446 GCF_041734735.1 Babylonia areolata
TGGAACAGCAGTTTCCTCCCCTGCTATTCTGATGGTGATGGTCAGTCACAACTGATTTCTGTTTATGGGGCAAATTAGTTTTGTCGCCAAGTTGAAGGGCTAACGGTCATGGCACGTTTTCTTTAATACCTCATTCACTCATTGAGTCACTCACTCATTATTATGCTGGTGTTTCAGTGCTCTGCGACTATTCCGAAGTGTGCGACGATGCAGGCAAAACTTGGATGGAGCCTGTGGCCTCTCAGGACCCGCAGAATGGTAAGGTGGACCTTGCACTGCACACTTCACTTCACTTCAGTCACTAAAGGAAGCGTCACTCAGTTCGGACAAATTCATATACGCTACACCACATCTGCCAAGCAGATGCCTGACTAGCTCTCTCTATCTCAGTTTTTCTCTCACTCAATTCATCGTGTTTTGTTCATGTTGAATTTGTATAAATATCATGGTAATAATGATCGCTGTGAATGGATTTATTCCAGTTGGTTTAGAGTTAAATCACGACCTTGTGTGAATAGATTACGAATGAATCAACCCATTACCTATCCAATCTAAGGGGAATAATCCTTCCAGACCCCGCCAACTGATGAACAGATGAGTTACCTCCAGGTTTTCTTCAACAGTGTGGGGGCCTTCGCTCTTCATGTTTCCAGTTTCATTCCGGTTCTACGTATTCAAAAGCGACCGAGGCAGTGTATGGTAGGCGTTGAACTTGTGATCCAGTGTGACCCAGGGATCAGGGTTTGAGGCCCAGCTTCAGCACGGTGTTGTGACCTGAGGAATGGTACGTTACCATTGTGAATGTCCTCACGTCAACCAGCTGTCAGTGGCTACAATTCTGAGTTCAGCTCTCAGACTATTATCAAATTCATTACGGACCAAGTATTGTTCTAATGTCAAGTGCATATGCTTTAGTAACCTGACAATTAAGCCTATATTTTTTTTACTGTAGCTTGATGAAGCCTTATGTACACGAAAGTGTGTCTTCACAAGTGACTGAGAACGTTGATGTTTTTGTCTTTTTGCATTCATTATCAGTTGTTTCGCTTGTCAGTTTAACGACTTCTCTTTTACGAAGTTCTTTAAGTAATTTCCTGTGATTGTATTTAGATTTTTTTTTTTTCAAATTTCACCCTCATTTGCCCAGTTTCCCCCAACCTTCCAGTCATTCACATCTCCCATCCCTTCGAACCGATAATACTCAAATCTGTTCATAAATACTTTAACAAAATGTCTTCAATCACCGATATGTGTGACGGGACATTAAACAAAATTCCTCCTCCAGGGGTACCTGACTTTGGTGGGTTCAAACACGGCGGAAGGAGAGGTTGGAGCCCTACCTTCTGTGCCGAACCCAGGACACAGTGCACAGTTCACTGTCCCGATGGCCACACAGTATCTCTCTGAAAAGGCTGAAGAGTATCAGTATCAGTAGCTCAAGGAAGCATCACTGCGGTCGGTCAAATCCATATACCCCACACCACATCTGCCAAGCAGATGCCTGACCAGCAGCGTAACCCAACGCGCTTAGTCAGACCTTGAGAAAAAAAAGATAAATAAATGAAAAAGAATTGTAATAATAACAGTAAATGAAAATAAAACAAACAGACAATAATGATGATAAATAAGCAAATAAATGTGAAGCATGCAGACACACATTCACACATACACACACCCACATGCACACATGATGTCTGTTTGCAGAGGAAGGCATGTATGAGGAAATTAATGATGACTGTTTGCAGAGGAAGGCATGTATGAGGAAATTAATGATGACTGTTTGCAGAGGAAGGCATGTATGAGGATATTAATGATGACTGTTTGCAGAGGAAGGCATGTATGAGGAAGTGAAGGACCCCCTGTTCACCAGACAGCTACCCCCGGTCCCTCCACCAGCCCCGCAAGCCAGCCAGAAGGGTCAGCCTGGAGGAGTGTCTGCTTGGTTGGTTGGTTGGATGGGTGGGTGGGTGGATGGGTGATTGGTTGGATGGGTGGGTGGGTGGATGGGTGGTTGGTTGGGTTGTTTGTTGGATGGGTGGTTGATTGGTTAGCTGGCTGTCTGATTTGTTAGTTGAGTGTACTGGCTGGCTGGGTGTTTGGTAGATCGTGGTAGTGGTAGCTGCAGCAAAAGTGGTGACTGTAGTAGTAGCAGCAGCAGCAGCAGCAGCAGCAGCAGCAGTAGTAGGAGGAGGAGGAGGAGGAGGAGGAGGAGTAGCAACCCCTGCAGCAAAAGTGATGGTGGAAATAACAGTAGTATTAACAGTAGTCGGTCGTAAAACAGCAGCAGTAGAATTATCATCAGTAGCAGCAGCAGTGGTTGTAGTAGTAGCAACAGCAGCAGCAGTAGTAACAGCAGTGGTAGTAATAGCAGCAACAGCGGCAGTAGTAGTTGTAGTAGTAGTATATGGTAGTAGTCAGATGCGCTTCTTTTAATTTCCAGGTAAAAGAAGTGGTCCTGACGTTTCGAGTGAGTACATTTCGATGGAGAGTGTCCGGGAACGTAAAGACCGCTTCAAGTCGACCCGGCACGACGTGTGAAGTGAATGGAGCCACACAACGGAAGGAAGGGCTGGGCTGGGCTGGACACAACTTCACAGGAGATAAGACTCAGCAGCAGTGCAGGGTCTCCTCTTGTGTGTGGCCTCCTGGCGGCCTGATAACGGTAGCTCTTCCCACACAGACGAACCTGGGTGTGGCTGTGGAAGGCAAGGTTCATACTGCCGCGCGCGACTGTCATGCGGACGTGAAAAGAAACGTACGGGCGTGGGGAAAAGGCGTTCATACTTATCCGCGCAATAGCCGAGTGGTTAAAGCGTTGATGTTTCAATCTGAGGGTCCTGGGTTCAAATCTCGGTAACGGCGCCTGGTGGGTAAAGGGTGGAGATTTTACCGATCTCCCAGGTCACCATATGTGCAGACCTGCTTGTGCCTGAACCCCCTTCGTGTGTGTACGCATCCAGAAGATCAAATACGCACGTTAAAGATCCTCTACTCCATGCCAGCGTTCGGTGGGTTATGGAAACAAGAACATACCCAGTATGCTAATTAAATGGAATTATGTACAGTGGGTCATAATGACATGGAATGCTAATTAAATGGAATGATGTATAATGGGACATAATGACATGGAATGCTAATTAAATGGAATGATGTATAATGGGTCATAATGACATGGAATGCTAATTAAATGGAATGATGTATAATGGGTCATAATGACATGGAATGCTTATTAAATGGATTGATGTACAGTGGGACATAATGACATGGAATGCTAATTAAATGGAATGATGTATAATGGGTCATAATGACATGGAATGCTAATTAAATGGAATGATGTATAATGGGACATAATGACATGGAATGCTAATTAAATGGAATGATGTATAATGGGTCATAATGACATGGAATGCTAATTAAATGGAATGATGTATAATGGGTCATAATGACATGGAATGCTAATTAAATGGAATGATGTATAATGGGACATAATGACATGGAATGCTAATTAAATGGAATGATGTACAGTGGGACATAATGACATGGAATGCTAATTAAATGGAATGATGCATGGTGGGACATAATGACATGGAATGCTTATTAAATGGATTGATGTACAGTGGGACATAATGACATGGAATGCTTATTAAATGGATTGATGTACAGTGGGTCATAATGACATGGAATGCTTATTAAATGGAATGATGTGTGGTGGGACATAATGACATGGAATGCTAATTAAATGGAATGATGCATGGTGGGACATAATGACATGGAATGCTTATTAAATGGATTGATGTACAGTGGGTCATAATGACATGGAATGCTAATGAAACGGAATGATGTATAATGGGTCATAATGACATGGAATGCTAATGAAACGGAATGATGTATAATGGGTCCTAATGACATGGAATGCTAATGAAATGGAATGATGTATAATGGGATATAGTGGCATGGAACGCTAATGGAATGGGATGAGGAATAATGGGATATAATGGAATGGAATGCTAATAAAATTGGGTGATGTGTGATTGGATATAGTGACATGGAACGCTAATGAAATGGGATGAGGAACTTTATCAGTCGGCCTCCACACATCACGCGATGTCAATGAGAGCTCAGTTGATAACGCTGAACTTTATCAGTCGGCCTCCACACATCACGCGATGTCAATGGAGCTTTGTTGATAACGCTGAACTTTATCAGTCGGCCTCCACACATCACGGGATGTCAATGAGAGTTTCGTTGATAACGCTGAACTTTATCAGTCGGCCTCCACACATCACGGGATGTCAATGAGAACTTTGTTGATAACGCTGAACTTTATCAGTTGGCCTCCACACATCACGGGATGTCAATGAGAACTTTGTTGATAACGCTGAACTTTATCAGTTGGCCTTCACACATCACGCGATGTCAATGAGAACTTTGTTGATAACGCTGAACTTTATCAGTTGGCCTCCACACATCACGGGATGTCAATGAGAACTTTGTTGATAACGCTGAACTTTATCAGTCGGCCTTCACACATCACGCGATGTCAATGGAGCTTTGTTGATAACGCTGAACTTTATCAGTCGGCCTCCACACATCACGGGATGTCAATGAGAACTTTGTTGATAACGCTGAACTTTATCAGTCGGCCTCCACAGCCAAAATGGAGGCACTAGTGACTCAGACACGGGTGCGCATTGTCGACCTAAAGGACTGTTTGACTCTCAATAAGCTACAACTAAATGATGATAAGACCGCACTCACCTTGCCTAAAAAGTTTCATCAAAATGTCTTCCTGACGCTGTATTGATTAATAGCAGATCAGTTTAATTTTCTTCTTTTTGGTCTTGGTGTGTCTTTCCTTCCAGCAGCTCATTTGTCAAACATCCGTAAATTTACCTATATGGGATTGCGTATGATCGGTTTTATCCGTCACTATCTCTCTACCGCTGCAAACAAAACACCTGTGTGCGTTTTCGTTCTCTCAGAATGGATTGCTGTTTACA
>NC_134892.1:19138446-19140946 GCF_041734735.1 Babylonia areolata
CCTTTTACATCTAGTGTGCAAATACAGCAACACAAGTGCTTTAATGAACTTATCTTTGATACATGTTATGTGTGACTGGAAAATATAATTCTAAAAAACAACAGCATAGATTAAAGCTGGCGAGCAAAGCGCTGGCATTCAGCAGTTGTTTTTTGTATGGAACGGTTTTTCCGTCAAAAAGTTATATTGCTCTCTCTCTCTCTCTCTCTCTCTCTCTCTCTCTCTCTCTCTCTCCACACACACACACACACACACACACACACACACACACACACAGTGTGTGTATTTCTTACTCAGTGAAACACTGGAAATGTGTCTGAAGTTATCACAAGATGATTGTGGGTAAGTACGTAAAAAGTAATACATTATTATATCTCTTAAAAAATTAAAACGTGAAAAGAGCGAAAATAGCAGTTTGTGTGAAAAAAGTTCGTATATGGTAAGCGTACACTAAATGAGATGACTGATAGAAAGAAAGTGTTGATTTTCCCCATTTCATTCTTTTCTTACTTGTGGGACATTGCTGTATCTTACGTGGAAAACTGTAACTTGATGGCGACAACACAGTGTAGACTGTTCAGTCAGAAGAAGCTGTGGAAGGACTCCAGAAAGCATCATGCCGAGAGAGGGGACAATTACACATTTCTTCTTGGACAGAGACTTCACAAAAATGCCAAGACGATTATACAAACGCCAATTCAATAACTAGTGACTTTGAGCGAAACATAATGAAGAAAAAACTGAAGAACACTCGCCCGTTGAACTCCGAAGAAAGGTTGACAAACCATTTAGAACAAAACCATTTAGAACAAAGGACACAGACACAGTGTTCGCTGTTCTGTCTTGTGAATGTGAAAAAAAGTATGTGAAAAATGTCTCCTGGAGAAATGTTCTGAGAGGGGCGACCAGTGGGCACAGACCGTAAGAAATTGTATTAAGTCTGTTAACGATCTGCATGCAGCAGATGCAGTGTATCACCAACAATATAGTGTCAATTTTAGAACAAACAAAAATACGCCACAAAGCGCTTGTCTTGAACCATCAACGGGAATTTAAACCATCCGACACGAAAGGGTAGACCAGCTGATGAAGAGTGAAAAGCTGCATTTCTCAGAGTGGTACAGTTTCTGGTGGAAAATGATGATGAACAAATCATACTAACAGGTCTCCAAGAGAACATGCGACAGTTTCTTAAGAAACCTGGACAGAAAAAAAGAACCATAAACTAAAAGAAACCCACGACAAAAGTTACAGGATCGTTTTGGGGGAAACCATCATTATCACATCAATTAGAGGAAAAGCAAATGTTGTTACTTTCAAAAAACTGTTGAAAAGATTATCAAAGACTTTTCCAAAGAAACAAAGACTGACGACGAAACAGAAAAAGAAACTTCGTATCATTCAAACAGCTTCTTCTCTTCTCCTCTCAGACACCAAGGCCATGGTCACATCGAAAGAGCACTACCCACTGAGTTCTGACATTGCTAGCTTGGATAAAAACTTAGAATACCTTCAACCATCAGTCAAACTCTTTCTTGATTATCTGCTTCACAACAACAACAACAAAAGATTGTCAACTGAAGATCGCTTCTCTTGGTCAGACATCCAAGTAGCAAGACCAAAGGTCGTAATATCACCATTACATTAGGTCTTGGAGTTGAAGTTCATCATCTGATCGGTTCGAAATATTTAGTTGATCATTTGAGAAAACTAGGGTTCTCTTCTTCATATGCTGAAGTTAAGAGATTTGAGCAATCTGCAGCACTGACCCAAGGCGTTGGCACTGAAGGTTTGACCCCAACCAGTTATGCGCAGTTTGTGGCACTGTGGACCACAACATCCAAACAATTGATGGGACTGGCACCTTCCATGGCATGGGAATGATAGCTGCTGACACTCCTGCCAACAGCAGTAACAGAGCCATCAAAAAGGACCAAACTGCCTCGGTTGAGAAAGTGAAAAGCACTTGGAAAATCCCAGTAAAAATATTTCACTTTTCCAACTCTGAGCTGAAGTTAGAATATGGTCTTCTTGATGTCAGTCATACTGCCGTAAAAAATGTCATTGACATCTTGTGGAAAATTTCACGGCCATTACGCTCTCCGCGACCAGGCTGGTCAGGAACTGTGCAAGCAGTGTGTGATGGCCCCTTCCCAGGACGAAGCTGCTTCACCTTCCTACCCATGATTGATATGGACCCCACAGACTTGTCAGCATTGGCAAACCAGTTCCATGTGACTTCAGTCACCACCTTTGATCAAACTCTCTGTGGAAGTCCAGGATAATTGTAGCCGGTGAACCAGATGGCAGCCCACTCCACTCCATTGTCTAACGATTTCGCGGCTTTCATACAGAAATGAACTTTCTTCGTTCCATAGGATGATCATCGCAGGATCTAGTCTTCAGCAGTGTCTGGAAATGATATTTGCACCGAATGCCATAATTCAAATGTTGACAGGAAAACTGTGGCCAGAGCTGTTCAATAACATTTATTTGTTCA
>NC_134892.1:19143446-19198446 GCF_041734735.1 Babylonia areolata
AACCTGGGGAATATTCATGCATTTATGCTACACCACATCTACTAAGTAGATGCCTGACTAATATCACAACCCAACGTGATTAGTCAGGCCTCGAGGCGAAAACTATAGACCTGGGTGAATATAGACTCTGGGGAATGAAGACCTGGGGGAACATAGACATGAGGGAACATATACTTGGGTAAATATAGACCTGGGGGAACATAGACGTGGTGCATTATAGACCAGAGGGACAAACACCTGGGGAAATAATAATAGATACGGGGAAACAGACCTGGGAATATATACTTGAGGGATAAAGACCTGGGGGAACATAGACCTGCAGGGAGTACAGACCTGGGGGAAAACAGCAAGGGAACATAGCCCTTGGGGAATTATAGGCCTTGGGGAACATAGAGGTGGGGCAATGCCGCTCTTACTGACATGCATGTCTTTATGTTCACAGACACATAGTGAACATTTGTCCGGCTGTTGACGTTAGTTTTGCGAGATGCTGCTGCAGCTGATGTTAGTGACACTGGTGATGACGGACACGGGTGACGCCAGCAGTGACACCACCTGTATCGCCGTCACTGACGTGTTCTTCACCAACGTCACCTGTCTGTTCGGACGGAACATGTCCAGGCTCAACTTCAACGTAAAGTTCTTCTATCCGGATCGCAACGCTGAGCCAGGTAGGGGTGTGTACGGGTGTGGGGGAGATGGGGTGGGTGGGTGGGAATGTGGGAGTATGGTTGGATGTGAGATACACACAGGTTAGTCTGTCTGTTATACAAATGACATTTTTGTAATCCCCCAGAAATTTGGTGTCTGACTGCAATATTAGTAAAAACAATAATCATAATGATAACCAGCTGCCATGGCGAAGTGGTTAGCGTCGCGGACTGACGGCTGGGAGGACGTGGGTTCGAATCCCAGCGGAGGTGGGTTTTTTGGCCCGTGGCTGGCTCCTACCCAGAGTTGAGTATGCTGTGGGCTTAAATGGGGAGACTGGGACCACACAGTCGAGTGTCATCCACTTCAAGGATGCGTCTTTGGGTGTGTTGCTCTAATTACCTGACCAACACTGCAAGTGACTGTATCTCTCGGGCCTGGTTAACGCCCGGATTTCATTATGACAGGAAGCGTAGAGTACAGCCTTGTCACACAGTCCCAAACCAAAATGGACCTCCATAGCAACATCGTCATCGTCATCCTCCTCTTCCATCATCATCAGTATAAGCAAAACAGTCTCAAAGTCTGTGGCCTTTCATGCCCCCCCCCACCCACCCCCCCCCCCTCCCCCCCTGTGACCTCAGTTTCGATACCCCTCCACTTCTGTGCTTGGGGTGTGTCCTGTCAATGTCTTCAGTTTCGGCAGCTTCATGGGGGGCTGTTGTTTGAGGGATGTGGTGGCGGTCTCCACTTTGGGAGGGACACTCACTCAGTCTGGCTCCGCGACTAAGCCATTATTGTCGTTAGTAGGGGGCGTAGTAGGTGGTGTCCTAAATCCTAAATCAGAACAGGCACCACTGAACACAACCGAAGTGACTCAGCAGCAGTGCAGGGTCTCCTCTGGTGTGTGACCTCCTGGCGACCTGACATCGATGGTTCCCTGTGGACTGCCAATGCTGGAACTGTGACGGACGAACCCGTGTGTGGCCGTGTATGGCGGAATCTAAATGAGCGGCGTGGGAGTAATGCCACTAAAACGGTGCAGATGATGTGGCAGCAAAAAAAAAAAAAAAAATCATAATGATAATGAATACTTCTTTTGTGCTTTCCTCCCTTAAACTAACCTTATCAATTAGTCAACATGTTGACTGACCTAAACTGACAAGAGAAATTCTAAAGTCTATGTTACCAACACATGTTCTGTCCCTTCAGAGACCGCTCTTGCCTGCAACACAAAGCGGTCTGGAGGCCTGGTGTGCCACAAAGGGAACGGCGTTGTCTTTGATGAAACTCGGGAGATCAATGACTACGTGACCTTCACAAGGCCTTCGTCCATTACAGTGCTGAGAGGAGAGTATCTGTGCCAGGCCATTCCTCACGTGGGCGGCTCTTTGGACTACTGCACACTGACCTATCGTGGTCAGTTCTTTGTGGTTTTGTTTTGTTGATGTTGTTATGTGACTCTCACTCTCTCTCTCTCTCTCTCTCTCTCTCTCTCTCTCTCTCTCTGTGTGTGTGTGTGTGTGTGTGTGTGTGTTTCTGCGTCTTTGTGCATGTGTGTGTGTGTGTGGGTGTGTGGGTGGGTGCGTGTATTTTTACGCATGTGAGTGAGTAAGAGTGTGTGTGTGTGAGAATGTGTGTGTGTGTGTTAATCCCATCTGAATTTTGTCTCCCCCACTGCTTTCAGAAATTCCAGGACTGGTTGTTCAGACTCGAACACCGTATCCTTTGGTAGATATTTGGAAGTGTGTGTGTGTGTGTGTGTGTGTGTGTGTGTGTTTGAAGGTAACATTAAACTGTTGCTTGTTACGAATAGCAGATCAAATTCTTAACGTAGAACAGATCTATCAACTTATCTTTCTATGTATTTCTCTATCTCTCTCTCTCTCTCTCTCTCTCTCTATATATATATATATATATATTTCTCTCTCTCTCTCTCTCTATATATATATATATAGAGAGAGAGAGAGAGAGAGAGAGAGAGAGAGAGAGAGAGAGAGAGAGCAAACAACTTGAGCAAGAAATAGACTGACAGACAGACAGACTGCTAATCAGATGGCCGGACAAATGAAGAGACATAATCGCTCACTCCTCTTCCTCCTATCGGAGGACTGACCAAAAACAGAACTACAGAACCTATCTTCCAAATGACGGCGTTAGTCTTCGCATCGTTCAGGAGGTTGACAGCGTGGACTTCCGCTGGAGCTCAGGCACGTGCTCTTCGTGACACTTCAAGAACGAGGACAAAATCTCTCCAGCCCTCGAGACCCGAATGATTATGGACAACCCCGACCTCTCTCTTCCTCGCCACTAGAATCCTGTCAGAAGACCCACAGTGATCTCTGCTTCACTCACTCAACACGATAAGGAAACCCAACCCTCACCCTCACGCCTGTGTCTGTAGTGGGAAATGAGCAGCCGATGAGAACAACAACGACAACAACATAAAAAAAAAAAAACCATGGACGTTGCACACTGACAAGTTGCTTTTCCATCGACAGAAACCACTCTGGAATGATGTACCCACGCAATATAACCTCCCTTTCATTGTGTCCAAATGCGACTGAAAGATAGGTCTGCTGTGAAGAGCTGAGTGATGCGATGCTTTCTGTCAAATGCGGCGTCGGATAGGGGATAGTCTCCCTTTCGGGATGATACCAGCGGATTGTATCTATGGTGTTTAACTTCACTTGTTTTTCTCCACTGTTGTGTCCGGTTCGTGTGAGAAATGGCATCTCCTTGATCATAACACAGGCCATTGTCCGCATCTGATAAAGCATAGGGTTTGACAAAGCTGAGCTGACAACTCATTGCATACACACATTTTGACTTCCCTTAAATTATTTCGGATCCCCACGCATGATATGCAAAAATAGGTTATTTATTACCTACTATTATATATTTTTTCACGCAAAATATTTGTTTGTTTTGTTTCCTTATACTTATATCAACCTTGAACGGACAGCTTTGTGAAGTCGCTGGATTGTGACGTTTTCTCTCGTAGATACAGGATTACCACTGAATTGTTAGTTATGTGCCTTGTCCATACTCAGTGAGGGTGGTGTGTGTAAACGCCATTGTGAATATATCTGACAAGTGTACAGGGTATAGAACTAAGTCCATGTTAGATAAAACAAATGGTTGTGTCTGATAAAAATTGGTTTAAATTCATAAACACATCTTCTCGCCGATCTATTTACCTACAATTACACACACCTTTCACCATATCCCATTTCACTCACCACGCTGAAATTACATCCCTTTATGTTCCAGCAAACTCAGCTTTACCCTTCCAAATATCCATACATCTCTTGACCCCACCACCCTCACTATGCCCTATCCCTCTTCCCATCACACTCTCCCTATACCCTATCCCACTTCCCATCACACGCACCCTACCCCTCTTCCCATCACACTCTCTAGAGGTACATCCTTCCCATCACACTCTCTCTACACCCTATCCCTCTTCCCATCACACCCTCCCTATCCCTCTTCCCATCACACTCTCCCTACACCCTATCCCTCTTCCCATCACACCCTCCCTACACCTATCCCTCTTCCCATCACACCCTCCCTATCCCTCTTCCCATCACACCCTCCCTAACCCCTATCCCTCTTCCCATCACACTCTCCCTACACCCTATCCCTCTTCCCATCACACCCTCCCTACACCCTATCCCTCTTCCCCATCACACCCATCCTACCCCTCTTCCCATCACACTGTCTAGAGGTACATCCTTCCCATCACACCCTCCCTACACACTATCCCTCTTCCCATCACACCCTCCCTACACCCCCTCCCTACACCCATCCCTCTTCCCATCACACCCTCCCTACACCTATCCCTCTTCCCATCACACCCTCCCATCACACCCTCCCTACACCTATCCCTCTTCCCATCACACCCTCCCTATCCCTCTTCCCATCACACTCTCCCTATCCCTCTTCATCCCTCTTCACATCACACCCACCCTATCCCTCTTCCCATCACACTCTCCCTATCCCTCTTCCCATCACACTCTCCCTATCCCTCTTCCCATCACACCCACCCTATCCCTCTTCCCATCACACCCTCCCTACACCCTATCCCTCTTCCCATCACACCCTCCCTACACCCTACCCTCTTCCCATCACATTCTCTGTACACCCTATCCCTCTTCCCATCACACCCTCCCTACACCCTATCCCTCTTCCCCATCACACCCTCCCTACACCCTATCCCACTTCCCATCACACCCATCCTACCCCTCTTCCCATCACACTGTCTGGTACATCCTTCCCATCACACCCTCCCTACACCCTATCCATCTTCCCATCACACCCTCCCTACATCCTATCCCTCTTCCCATCACACCCACCCTATCCTCTTCCCATCACACCCTCCCTACACCCTATCCCTCTTCCCATCACATCCTCCCTACATCCTATCCCTCTTCCCATCACGCCCTTCCTACACACCCTATCCCTCTTCCCATCACACCCACCCTATCCTCTTCCCATCACACCCTCCCTACACCCTATCCCTCTTCCCATCACACCCACCCTATCCTCTTCCCATCACACCCTCCCTACCCCTATCCCTCTTCCCATCACACCCTCCCTACACCCTATCCCTCTTCCCATCACACCCTCCATACACCCTATCCCTCTTCCCATCACACCCACCTATCCTCTTCCCATCACACCCTCCCTACACCCTATCCCTCTTCCCATCACACCCTCCATACACCCTATCCCTCTTCCCATCACACCCACCCTATCCTCTTCCCATCACACCCTCCCTACACCCTATCCCTCTTCCCATCACACCCTCCCTACACCCTATCCCTCTTCCCATCACACCCACCCTATCCTCTTCCCATCACACCCTCCCTACACCCTATCCCTCTTCCCATCACACCCTCCCTACACCCTATCCCTCTTCCCATCACACCCTCCATACACCCTATCCCTCTTCCCATCACACCCTCACTTCCCAACCTTGTATGTCACACACCTTTCCCATCACACCCTCACTTCCCAACCTTGTATGTCACACACCTTTCCCATCACACCCTCACTTCCCAACCTTGTATGTCACACACCTTCCCATTGCACCCTCACTTCCCAACCTTGTATGTCACACACCTTCCCATCACACCCTCACTTCCCAACCTTGTATGTCACACACCTTCCCATCACACCCTCACTTCCCAACCTTGTATGTCACACACCTTCCCATCACACCCTCACTTCCCAACCTTGTATGTCACACACCTTCCCATCACACCCTCACTTCCCAACCTTGTACATCACACACCTTCCCATCACACCCTCACTTCCCAGCCCTTGTACATCACACACCTTCCCATTGCACCCTCACTTCCCAGCCCTTGTACATCACACACCTTCCCATCACACCCTCACTTCCCAGCCCTTGTACATCACACACCTTCCCATCACACCCTCACTTCCCAACCTTGTATGTCACACACCTTTCCCATCACACCCTCACTTCCCAACCTTGTATGTCACACACCTTCCCATCACACCCTCACTTCCCAACCTTGTATGTCACACACCTTCCCATCACACCCTCACTTCCCAACCTTGTATGTCACACACCTTCCCATCACACCCTCACTTCCCAACCTTGTATGTCACACACCTTCCCATCACACCCTCACTTCCCAGCCCTTGTACGTCACACACCTTCCCATCACACCCTCACTTCCCAACCTTGTATGTCACACACCTTCCCATCACACCCTCACTTCCCAACCTTGTATGTCACACACCTTCCCATCACACCCTCACTTCCCAACCTTGTATGTCACACACCTTCCCATCACACCCTCACTTCCCAACCTTGTATGTCACACACCTTCCCATCACACCCTCACTTCCCAACCTTGTATGTCACACACCTTCCCATCACACCCTCACTTCCCAACCTTGTATGTCACACACCTTCCCATCACACCCTCACTTCCCAACCTTGTATGTCACACACCTTCCCATCACACCCTCACTTCCCAGCCTTGTATGTCACACACCTTTCCCATCACACCCTCACTTCCCAACCTTGTATGTCACACACCTTCCCATCACACCCTCACTTCCCAACCTTGTATGTCACACACCTTCCCATCACACCCTCACTTCCCAACCTTGTATGTCACACACCTTCCCATCACACCCTCACTTCCCAACCTTGTATGTCACACACCTTCCCATCACACCCTCACTTCCCAACCTTGTATGTCACACACCTTCCCATCACACCCTCACTTCCCAACCTTGTATGTCACACACCTTCCCATCACACCCTCACTTCCCAGCCCTTGTACATCACACACCTTCCCATCACACCCTCACTTCCCAACCTTGTATGTCACACACCTTCCCATCACACCCTCACTTCCCAACCTTGTATGTCACACACCTTCCCATCACACCCTCACTTCCCAACCTTGTATGTCACACACCTTCCCATCACACCCTCACTTCCCAACCTTGTATGTCACACACCTTCCCATCACACCCTCACTTCCCAACCTTGTATGTCACACACCTTCCCATCACACCCTCACTTCCCAACCTTGTATGTCACACACCTTCCCATCACCCCCCTTCATCATCCTCACTACACACACACACCCCTACCCTCACTACACCTTCCTCCCTCACCATCCCTCTTCCCGTCACACCCTCACTACACACCCCCTTCCCAATTCTCACCCTCACTACACCTCACCCCCCTCTTCAATACCACAGCCAAAAAACCACATCCACTCAATCTCCAAACTCCCACGTTTTCAGACCCCCACAACTAACACGCTTCATTCCCCTCCCACCACACACATCCCTACACCCATCACACCACCTTCCTCCCACCAAATCCTCCAACCAGTCCCCCCCCCCCCTTCCCAACTTATACCACAGCATCTCTCCTCTCACCTCATGAACTCTCCACCACCAATCTCTCTCTTCCCCAGTTAACACCCTCACACCACACCACACCATCCCACCCACCCACCCACAACCACATCCACCTCAGTCTCCCGTCACTTACCCCCTCCCTCCCCACCCGAACCACGCACTTTACCGTGACACCCTTTATTCAAATAGCAATCAAAAGAGCCGCTTTTGATGCCAGGTTTGAGTGAATATTTGTTTACCTGCACGTGAAAACACTAACTTTAAACATTTTTATTTTAATAATATTGTTGTTGTTGCTAATCTCCCTCTTCCAAGTGCATTTTTTTCATTCAGAAGTCTTCTTCACAGTGGAGAAAGTTGTAGGAAAAATGGTCTTCCGTTACATACCGTGAGAACAGGCGGATGTAAATGGGTCAGAAAAGAGTCCACAATCTAAACGTCAGCCTACCCAGTGAGGAAGGAGTTAGTTGTCAGGAAGAAGTCCACACTTCCTTGAGATCGGGACATTGATGATCAGGAAGAATGACCCACAGTGTCTGAAGATTAGGAAATGGAGGAAGAAAAATGGCCCATACTGACTGCAGGATGGGATACTGAAAAAGGAATAGACCACTCTGCACGTAAGGAAGGAATGGACCACTCTGCTTGGAGATGGGAAGGAACACTGAGGTCAACACTGTATTGGAGAGACAGGAACACTGAACCCAACACTGTATTGGAGAGATAGGAACACTGAGGCCAACACTGTATTGGAGAGATAGGAACACTGAGATCAACACTGTATCGGAGAGATAGGAACACTGAGGCCAACACTGTATTGGAGAGATAGGAACACTGAACCCAACACTGTATTGGAGAGATAGGAACACTGAGGCCAGCACTGTATTGGAGAGATAGGAACACTGAGGCCAACACTGTATTGGAGAGATAGGAACACTGAGATCAACACTGTATTGGAGAGATAGGAACACTGAGGCCAGCACTGTATTGGAGAGATAGGAACACTGAGGCCAACACTGTATTGGAGAGATAGGAACACTGAGGCCAACACTGTATTGGAGATAGGAACACTGAACCCAGCACTGTATTGGAGAGATAGGAACACTGAGGCCAGCACTGTATTGGAGATAGGAACACTGAGGCCAACACTGTATTGGAGATAGGAACACTGAGGCCAACACTGTATTGGAGAGACAGGAACACTGAGGCCAACACTGTATTGGAGAAATAGGAACACTGAGGCCAGCACTGTATTGGAGAGATAGGAACACTGAACCCAACACTGTATTGGAGATAGGAACACTGAGGCCAGCACTGTATTGGAGAGATAGGAACACTGAGGCCAGCACTGTATTGGAGATAGGAACACTGAGGCCAACACTGTATTGGAGATAGGAACACTGAGGCCAGCACTGTATTGGAGAGATAGGAACACTGAGGCCAGCACTGTATTGGAGATAGGAACACTGAGGCCAGCACTGTATTGGAGAGATAGGAACACTGAGGCCAACACTGTATTGGAGAGATAGGAACACTGAGGCCAACACTGTATTGGAGAGATAGGAACACTGAGGCCAGCACTGTATTGGAGAGATAGGAACACTGAGGCCAGCACTGTATTGGAGATAGGAACACTGAACCCAACACTGTATTGGAGAGATAGGAACACTGAACCCAACACTGTATTGGAGAGATAGGAACACTGAGGCCAGCACTGTATTGGAGAAATAGGAACACTGAACCCAACACTGTATTGGAGAGATAGGAACACTGAACCCAACACTGTATTGGAGAGATAGGAACACTGAGGCCAGCACTGTATTGGAGATAGTGGAACACTGAGGTCAGCACTGTATTGGAGAGAGTGGAACACTGAACCCAACACTGTATTGGAGAGAGTGGAACACTGAGGAAGGAACGGACCACAGGACCTGGAAGTCGGAACATTGAGGAAGGAATGACCCACAATCCCTGGGGGTAGGAAGGAATGGTCCAAGTTGTCTGCGGGTAGGAACTTTAATGAAGAAATGGCCCACACTGCGTAGAGGTAGGAACTCTGAGGGAGGAATGGACCATATTCACTTCATCCCAACGGTGAGGAGGTGGGAGCGACGAGGAAGGAACTGCTTGCGATGACGTGGTTTTAACAGGTGGCAGATATGGGTGAGATAGGATTGGGGGAAATGGGTGAGATAGGAATGACCACTGACACGGTATGTGTGTGTGAGGGGGGAGGGGGTGGGTGGGCAGGTGGGTGTTGAGGTTCGGGATGGGTGAGGCAGGAATGCCTACTGACACGGTGAGGGCTGTGAATGGGTGGGACAGAAACAACACACAGACACGACCTTAACAGTCTTGCAAGACAACCTCCTGAACAGGAAGGCAGCGACCCAGCGGTTATTGTCCTGGTCATTATCGTACTTCTCCTCATCATAGCTGTGATCATCGTTTGTGTGATCCTATATATAAAGCGAGACAGGTAAGCAAGCTGTTTACTGTTATTTCTTCAAATGATTCAGAGACAAATTCGTCTAAAATTTAGTTTACAAGTTATTTGTTCATTATGTTATCTTTTGGAGATCTGGCAAATCTTGAGTCAGTGTTGTTACTGACTCGAGCAAACTGATGAAGCGAAGGAGGTGGCTGCTTTATAAATCGGACATGCATAAGAGTCTCTTTAAAAGATGAATTTCGTGAATGCAAAAAGTCTCAAAAGAGGAGAAACCGTTGACATTCACAGAAATGTTCACAGATACATTTGCAGAAAAAAGGATACGGAATTTTGTAGAAAGGAAACACACTCAAACACATACACTTATTTTGAAAGACATGCATTCGACTTGTTAGATATGTGTATTAGAAAATACTTTGACATGAGAAGGCATTTGTAGAGAGAAATACTCTGATGGATGGATATTTGTAGAAAAAAGAATACATTCAAACAGGGCTGACATAGTTAGAGATATATAACACGGTCAAGAAAGTGGACATTTGTAGAAAGAGATGCGTTTACAGACCGCGGATACTTGTACGATACTATCCATTCAAATTGTACGATGCTATCCATTCAAATTGTATTTACTATCCATTCAAATACCAAGTACTTGTACGATACTATCCATTCAAATTGTACGATACTATCCATTCAAATTGTACGATACTATCCATTCAAATACCAAGTACTTGTACGATACTATCCATTCAAATTGTACGATACTATCCATTCAAATTGTCCAGATTTCTCTGAGTGAAATTCGGGCTGCTCTCCCCAGGGAGAGCGCGTCGCTACATGACAGTGGCATCCATTTGTTGTATTTTTTTCTGCCTGCAATTCTTTTTGCTTTCCTATCGAAGTGGATAGAATTTTGCCAGGGACAACCTATTTGTTGTCGTGGGTTCTTTTACGTGCGCTAAATGCATGCTGCACACGGGACCTCGATTTATCGCCTCATCCAAATGACTAGCGTCCAGACCACCGCTCAAGGTCTAGTGGAGGGGGAGAAAATATTGGCGACTGCCTTGTAACTAAAACCAGTGCATTCAGATTCTCTCGTTTTCTAGGTGGTCACGTTACCTCTAGGCCAGCACTCCACAACATAGACATACTGGTGGGGAAAAAAGAGAGAGAAACGAATAATTAAGTTAGATATACGTACAAAAACGGAACTGATAAACATAAATGAGTGTGAAAAGAAAAGTTATTTAAGCATGTGGATACTTATAGGTGGAAACAAAATGGATTCAAAGAGGTGGATATTTGAAGACCTTGTTCGCGAACAGGTAAACATCTACACAGAAACTGCATTAAGAACAAACTTAAAGAAAGAGGGATTTGTTTTATAAGAAGACAATACACTCAGTCAGAAAAATTGTTTAAAGCATAAACAGTTGTACAAAATAAAGGAAAACGTACGAACAAACAAACAACAATGTCGGAAAAGACATGAGTCACGAAATGAATAATCATATAATCAAACACTCGATTTGACCACGTCTATGTTATTTTGATGTTGCTCTGCCATAACTGTTCTTATTGTTGTGCCGTTGAGGATGTATGTATATATGTATGTAGACCAACAGCAAAATGAGAGCTGTAAATCAATAGTTTCTGCATGGTCTTCATGTCAATGGTTTCTACACTGGAATGGGAAAACTATGAGTCTCAAACTAGATGACAAGGTGCTGCAGACTTGGGGCTAGTTCTAAAACCCTGATGGCCGGGAGAGTGGAGATGTAACTTGGGCAAGACTGTCTGCACTATAATCAAATTCTCGCCCAGATAGTCTGGACCGCAGCTCCCTCTGCTTCTCTGCTGGTCTTAGTCGGACACATTTATCATAGTATACCATGTATGTATGTGTATATGTATATAAGGAGCAGTGTGGCAGAATGGATAAGACGTTCATCTGCCAGTGTAGTGTCCATGAGGGTGTGGGTTCGAATCCCGCTCTCGCCCTTTCTCCCAAGTTTCACTGGAAAATAGAACTGAGCGTCTAGTCATTCGGATGAAACGATAAACGGAGGTCCCGTGTGCAGCACGCACTTGGCGCACTGAAAAAAATCCCAGGGCAATGAAAGTGTTTTCCTCTGGCAAAATCCTAAAGAAGAAATCCATTCTGATTGGTGCACAGATATATGTGCATGCACTTAAAGCCTGGCAAGCGCATTGGATCATGCTGCTGTCAGGATATCTGCCAGGCAGATGTGGTGTAATGTACATGGATTCGTCTGAACGCAGTGACACCTCATTGAGAAACAGAAACAGTATGTATGCATGTATGTGTAGATGTTTGGTTTTGTGTGTACATGCGGAGGTTTGTATGTACGTATGTATGTAAGTGTAAGTGCGCGTGTATATACATCTCTCTCTCTCTCTCTCTCTCTCTCTCTCTCTCTCTATATATATATATATATATATATATATATATATATATATATATGTGTGTGTGTGTGTGTGTGTGTGTGTGTGTGAATGAATGCATCGAAAAAGAAATGATCCGCACACACAAGCAGACAGATGAATGGACGGAAGGAGCACAGTGGTGATGGTCTGTTCCCTGTGCTATGACAGGATCCGGAAGTGGCGTCTGGGAGCGTTGTGGCCGGGAGCTGTCGGGGATCCCAGGGAAAATGACCCACAGAGTCCTAGGGCAACAGCAATCCCGGAGGGCTTGCCACAGTACTTCTACAACCTGGTATGTCTGGGCATGTACACTGAAGGGCAGACCGGAACGTAAGGATGGGGCGTTATGATAGGTTTTGAGTATGTGGTCGTGAGAACTATGGGATGTTTCCATGTTCTCTCTTGCTCTTATTCTTTCTCTCACACAAGCACATAAATGCACGCACAGACATACACGTGCATAAGCACACGCATTCATACACATAAATGCACAAACACACACACGTTTTCTTAATCTCATCTCATGCATCACCTGTTTTGTTTTGTTTTTTCTTCTTATTCTTCAGCTGTTTTTATCTTTTTTCGAGTATCTTACCTCTTGAGAATTCCTGAGATCAATTTTGAATTCAACATACACACACACACACACACACTCTCTCTCTCTCTCTCTCTCTCTCTCTCTCTCTCTCACACACACACACACACACACACACACACACACACACATACACATGTACACATGCACACATACACATGCACACATAATTATATATACACACGCACTCACACACACACACACGTACACAACACCAACGACAACAGCAACACCAAAAACAACAGCAGTAACATCAATTTGATTCAAATGACCACATAATACGCAAAATAATTTAGATACACAACAATTAATTTTAGAAACCTTCTACCCCTGCCCCACAACAAACAAGAAAAAAACGAAAAGCAAACAACAAAAATTACAACATAATCTTATTACATTATTATCTATGGTGAGTGAGTGTGTGTGTGTGTGTGTGTGTGTGTGTGTGTAGTATCCATGACTACTCATTTAGCGTTGCGGAATGGCCAGCGTATCTAAATGATTGTCTACAGGGATTGCAGCTCTACGTACCTGTTGTTTATGAAGTAGAGTGAACAGACAATGCTGTTTGCCCTTCTGTCTGCATTGCTAACACAGTGGAACAGACAGACAGGTAATGCCTGAGTTTCTGAATGTATTGTTTCACACAGCTGAATAAATGTTAATACTATTTGTTTTTCTGTCTTTGTTGTTTCCCTAGGGATGGAGAGATGGGGCGAAGGATGAAGGTGACCCAAAACCTGGTGACAAGGTTACAAAGCCATTCCAATAGATCTGTCTGTCTCTCCTCTCTGTGTGTGTGTGTGTGTGTGTGTGTGTGTGTGTGTGTGTGTAGAGAGAGAGAGAGAGAGAGAGAGAGAGAGAGAGTGTGTGTGTGTGTGTAAAGAACTCGATTCAAAAATACTTATACCAGGATAACACAGTCAAACCATTCTCATTTCCCCCTCACAGAACGCACCACGAGGACGGGACACACACCACAGACAGGGACCAGACCGTGAACCAGATCTGACGGACACAGCTACACTAGATCAGCCTCTGTTACTCCCTGCACCGGGGAGTGTGAAGCCCTCTGCAACGACCTCCTTCATCATGGTGAGTGTCTGTTGGTGTGTGTGTGTGTGTGTGTGTGTGTGTGTGAGGAAAGAGAGTACGAGTGCTGAGAGGGGGACAGGGGGTGGAGGGCGGGGAGAGACTGACACTGACACTTGGCAATACTGTCCTCTTGGCAAGGGAACAATATATGAACAGACAAAAACAACTGCAGTTTCCACGAAAATGAATACAGTGTTGGGAGCAAAAAATAAAATAAAGAAATAAAAACCGAAACCATAGCTATAAACGTTAACACCGACAATCAGGCATACTTAAAAAAAAATTATAAAGGATAGTATGGTCATATATAATGTAACTGTAACCTTACATTCGAAACCTTAGTGATGTTCGTCCTTCGGATTCGAAGATGGCCATGGTTTCAAATATCAGATGGAAGATCGGTGGCTGTGGGTCTGGAGGTGACTGACGAGGCCAATCCAGCCTTGAAAGCTCTCCAACTGGAGCACAAGTGAGTGGGTGCTTTCATGGCAGTGGATTTACTCGGGCCTTGCGCACAGCACGCTTTTGTTGCGCCTCAGTGATGGACCTGGCTTCAGCTGCATGGGCTCTTGTGATGATCTTGCTGCACAAAGCTGGACGGTCTAAAACAAGCATCTCCCACGTGTTGATGTTAACGCCCAGGTCTTTGAGGGACGCTTCGAGGCAGTCTTGGTAGTGTTTCTTCTGCCCTCCAACTGAGCTCTTGCTCTTACACGGTTCTCCGTACAGCAGCTGCTTAGGCTATCGACTGGCATTCTGACCAATGTCCAGCCCACCTGGCTTGGTCTTTCTAAAGGAGGGTGTAGACGCTGCAGAAGCCAGCTCGTTCTAGGACTTCCGTGTCTGCCACCTGATGTGGTCTCGCTGCCGTTAAGGTGGATGGCAGGGAGCTACCAGTGTTAGTCTGCCACGAGGCCACGCACTAGATGAGACTGCTCTGCAGCTGAGTCACTTCGATCATGTTCAGTTCAGTTCAGTTACTCAAGTAGGCGTCACAGCGTTCGGACAAATCACATCTGCTAAGCGATGGCTGACCAGCAGCATAACCAAACGTGCTTATGTCTTGAGAGAAAGAAAGAAAAAGGATGCCACACCTTGTTCAGTAATGTCTGATCAATGCCCACAGCACACCACCCCTAGGCCCCTACTGATGACAGCAATAACAAAATCACCAAGCCAGACACAGTGAGGGTTCTACATTGAGTAAAAATCATAGCTCCGCTGACAGTCCCAGCATGAATCTGTTGACACCCAAGGCTGACAGAAACTCACTGCATGCCTGGACGTGGAAGTGACATGGAAACTAGCGTCATCATGGGGGCAGTTCTTTATGGCCACATAATCGAAGGCACGTTTTATTTTCTTCTGTATAGTGGACACAGACTGTTGATCAGAATAATGAGCATGCTGCTATGGAGGTCCATTTAGCTTTAGGACTAAATGACAAGACTGTATTTTTACACTCACTTTCATATTGTACGCGGAACGATTTACCTACCTGCATCATAGGTCATGAAATTTGAGCAACACTCCCAACAGACGTCTTACATCCTTGAGGTGGACGGCTGTCGACAGTGTGGTCGAGAACTTTCCAATAGCACATATCTCTGAACTGACGCCAGACACAGGTGAAGCTAGAGCCCTCTTTGTCTCAAACCCGTGTCCTTCCCGTCACCTGACTGCAAAGGCTAACAGCGGATGACAGGTTCTGTAGCATTCAGCCAATAACTGTCGTGGCTTGTCATTATCTACGTGGCTACGTTTTACGATGAATGAGAGCAGAGAATTTCTGACCTTCCTTCTCAGCATTCATCACACTGCACCTGACACAGTCATGCAAGTTTACCAGTCACAGTGTTTATATGTGCATAGGATCGCACAGTTTTCCACAAATCCAGGAGTTTTCGTGGCATTGACAGATGTTGTTTTTTTTAATTCCTTGCCACTCAGTAACTGACCCAACTGTCCAGGTGGCACAGGTGTGATGCAGACGTTCAGCCCCACACCACCTGTCCTTGTCACTGACGTGCAGGCACAATGAATGGGAACCAACACCACCTGACCCAAGTTGGTCAGGCAGAGCGTGACTGGAACAGGTCACAGCTGACAGTTGATGCTGGCTGTGCAGACTCAGCAAGCAGGCCTGTGTTCTTTGTGGTGTGGTGGCCAAGTGGACAGAGAGCCACACTGGGAAGCTGGGGACCCGGGGTCCATTCACACAAGCACCTGGGTTTTCATTTCCCTTGTTTGTCTTTATTTCCTCCTCCACAAGACCTTGAGGGATGGTCTGGTGTACTGTCAGAGGAGATGATGAAATGAAATGAGAGTTGTCCTGATGACTGATGGGGAAAAACATATGCATGTACCCAGATTGAGACTGACGGCCCAATGTTTATTTTGCTATTTCATTTTGGTTGTGATAGTTTGCTAGTAGTGGTAGTAATAGTGGTTGGTGGTTGGTAGTAGCAGCAGCGGCAGTGGTTGCGGTGGTGGTGGTGGCTGCGACCATGACTGCGCACACACAAAGACACACACACAGGTTTCAAGTTTCACACACACACACACACACACACACACACACAAGTTTCAAGTTTCACACAGACACACACACACACACACACACACACACACACACACACACACACACACACACACTGGAACACAATTTTCAGGTTTTGTGATTGTCAGTGCAGTTGTTGCTCTGTTCCTGCTACAGTTCACATGTTCTTTGGCTGATGACGAAAACGACGACAACGACGACAATGATGCGTATACGAAATAGAAGAGGAGGAGGAGGAGGAAGAAGAAGTTGATGATGACCATGCAAGTGGTGTTAGTGGTGGTGGTGGGATGGTGGCAGTGGTGGTGATGGTGATGGTGGTGGTTGTGGTGAGGATGTAGATACTGCTGCAACTGGTGGTGGTGATAATGATAATGATGATGATAATGTTGATAATGGTGGTGGTGATGATGAAGATAATAACGATGAAGGTGGTGTTGGTGATGATGATGCCCCCTCATAAAGACAGCCTGTGTGCAGGATGAACCACGAGGATCACAGTTGAGAGAAGAAAGAAAAGACGAAGGGGAGAAGAGGGATGAAACAGGGAAACAGCTGAAACGCTCTTCGAAAGAGATCACCAAAGCAGCCAAAGAAGCGAAAAAGAAAGCTGAAAAGGCAAGAAAGCAAGCTGGAGAAGCGAGGAAGAAAGCTGAAGAAGCGAGAAAGAAAGCTGACGAAGCGAGAAAGAAAGCTGACGAAGCGAGAAAGAAAGCTGAAGACGCAAAAAGTCAGGGTAAGGATGAGAACAAAGTATCAAAATTGGAAAAAGAAGCTGCAGATGCGGAATCGAAAGCTGATGAATTGGGAAAAAAAGCTGCAGAAGCTGAAGAAGCGAAAACACTTGAAGAGACGGGAAAATATGCTTTAGAGACCACTGTTGTTTAGAATGTTAACCCTCACAGCTGACAGACCTATATGTCACTCTTGTAATGGTAACAAAGAATGTGTTTGTGTGTGTGTGTCTGTGTGTGTGTGTGTGTGTGTGTAATTTTATTTTATAAATTTTATGTTTTGTTTCATTCTTTAGTTCGAAATGAATGTTGTAGACTTTGATACCCAATGATATGATAGCGTTTTCAGTTGTGAAAATGAATTATGTGGTCTAGAAGTGTTGATGTCACAGGAAATTGGCTTAGCTGTTGTTTGGCATCTGTAGGGAATTAGTGTCTGCAGTGCTCAGAGGAACATCATTGATGTATATATCTAATTACTGATTTTACTTTGCTTTTTTCTGATTTTACTTTGCTTTTTTCTAATTTTGCTCTGTGTAAATGCCCAGTGAATGGTATTCATACATACGTTGGAAACCATGTACTATTCTCACCTGGCCATTACGTAAAAGGAAGCTGATAGGTTTTTGT
The DNA here is from genome assembly GCF_041734735.1 of Babylonia areolata. Classification (NCBI taxonomy): domain Eukaryota; kingdom Metazoa; phylum Mollusca; class Gastropoda; order Neogastropoda; family Buccinidae; genus Babylonia; species Babylonia areolata. The sequence continues at coordinate 19,161,536 of NC_134892.1, forward strand.
TCATTTGCTTATTTGTATTTCTGTGGGTAAGATGATGGCAAACTATACTGGAGGAACAAAATATGATACTGTTGATGATGTCCTACAACTATGCTTAGCAATGTGATGTTCTTTAGAATTAATGGGACTGTCTTTTGTTCTTTTTTTTCTAAGTGTAAGGGGTAATGTCTTCACTAGACGAATTAATGTCCGTGTGTGTGTGTGTGTGTGTGTGTGTGTGTGTGTGTGCTTAGAAACAATTATTCCTGAGGTCTCGCCACTCGCAATGTTGTCCCCTTTCTTTCCCGAGCTTTACAGCGTGTGGTTCCTTGGGGAATCAAACCATGATGGGCAGACTGTGTGTCTGGATGAAGGCTTCCTCGGACACTGTTGTTCACTGTTGAATACAGCTCAGTGTATTGTTCCAACCATCTCTTTATTGCCTAATGAATTTAACTATGGCTTTGTTCAGGATTTATGGGGTGCTGACTTCCTTGCTGTGACCTTGTTCTGTTCATTTGATTATTCCTGTAATATCTCTGATGGTTGCTTGATATCCGACCAGAGGCATTGGTTGTTGGCACAGTTCCAAGTGATTGTCTGGGACTTGGGGGGAATGCTCATGTCCCATTTGTGACAGATAACACAGTTGTTTTTGTATCAGTCACTGACTCCATTCATCATCTCATCTCATCTATCCCTTGACCCGTGGGTGGGTCGTTGGGGCACCATGGATGACTGCCTGGTCAGCTCGCGCCACCTGCCTCGGTCCTCAGCGGCCCTTTGAGTTGTGGCAAATGGCAGGCCCGTCCACTCTTTGATGTTGTCCTCCCACCGCTTTCTCTGTCTGCCTCTCTTCCTCCTTCCTTGTACGGTACCCTGCAGGATGGTCTTGGCTAGGCCGTCTGATCGTGTGACGTGTCCATACCAGCGGAGCTTGCGTTCCTTCACTGTGGTTAGCAGGTCTTTGAATGGGCCAATGGCGTTTTGGACTCTTCTTTTCACTTCCTCCATTAATGTCGGCAAAAGTGTTTTCATGTTCGTCTGCATCCGAGAATGTATGAATAGTAATGTTGCATATACTGGGTCACTCCGTCTGGTTTTCTCGTGTTCTGAGTAATCAGAATTGGACACGATCTACTCAAGATGAAGTGAATTCTTCAGTCCTGGGTCTGTATTCTCTCCTTCAAGGTACTGGCCAGTCTGGTTTGTGCGGTGGCTCTGTTGAGCTTCGGTATGTGGAGTTCAGCATTTATCCCATTCGTTTTGTACGATGTGGAATCGATCCATTGGAGTTCATTAGAGAAGCCAGTGCTCATTATTCTGACTTTCCAGATCGCAGTACAAATTTCTGGTGACCTAATTGTTCTCTTTGCCTTACCTGGTCCGTGTGTTTCTGCCTTTCTGTCAAGTAGGTGTACACTGAGGTCCACACAGCTAGGGATGCACTTTAGCACTTCACAGGTTGGTGGCTGTCCAGCTTCTGACTGGCGACAGCTGACTGTTGGGTCTTGGTTTTTCCTTCCACCTTTGTTATCTACATTGAGGACGAATCGTAAGCCTTTACTGTTGCCTACTGACTTCTGTTGATGCTTTTACGGTGACGACATGGCGTTCAGTTTACCTCTCCATCAGAACACCCCTCTAGTTTTCTTCTCCTGGGGATGATCCACAAGGCAGTGGGGCTCTCTGTCCATGGCAGAGACATCGTTGCTGGATGCTCGGAAGTCCAGAGACTCAAAGACAGACTTTGGAGCTGTCAAGCACACCTGGCTGTCGAGGGTTTGCCGTCTGTGTTAACCTTTATTTTTGTTCTGGCTGCCAATCATGATCCACGTGCCCAGACTGCCCCCGTGATCTGTAAAGTGCTTATTTTGATCTTATGCGGGCATAATATACACATGGCAGAGGGGGTGTGCATCTGTCGACTGGGTGAGATTTGGATTTTGAGGTTTGAGCTCTTGATCCCTTGACTGAAAGCGAAAGCCGCACACCATTTCTGCCAGTGTGACTGACTTAACTTTCCCTCATGTCTCCTATGTTCTGTCATCAAAGTTTTCGTTTGTATCCCTTTCTGGTCACGTGTCAGTACCACACACCCTCTCCCCTCCTCCCCACACGGACACTGTCCACAACATTAGAGATTTCAGATTGGTTTCAGAATGTGTCAGTTTTCGGTGCCATGAGATGCCCCAGAGTTGTTCCATCCTTAATCAAGTGCTTCAGATCCTGCTTTGTTGTTTAATCCATTCAGGTTGTTTCGTGGAATAAGTGGTATTATGTGAATACATTAAAAGGAATGTACGATATTGAGTATATGAATACTGATTTTTAATATGTGGGTGTATTTTTATGCTGGCGATATGGTTTTATTTGTGAAAAGACAATTTATTATTTGTATGTAAATAGTGCTTGAATTGTAACAATAATGGACATAGATGGATAAGCGGATATAATCTCACTACCCAGATGGACGTTGAAGGCAAAGGGACCCAGAGCTTTTAACTATTTAACCTACAGAGCACATGGTTGTTTATTTCTACTTTTGATAAACAGGAGTTTGTGAACAGTCCATTGCTTTTGGAATATTTTATTTTGGAATACGTTATTTGGAAGCTTTAAAATGCATATTGTGATGATATGTATTTTTTCAGGTGGATTTGTCACCATTCAGTCTATTGTTGAATGGGGGAAAATGTTTTAAGCTTGCATCGTTTTAAACATTTATATCCGATTTAGGACAATTTCATGTGGAGACCAACACCTATCAAGATATGACTGCCGTTTCTCACAGCATATAAAAGCTTTCTTCTAAAATACATAATTGATCATGTTAGCTGCTTTGAATAACTTGGGGGAAATTTTTGTTCTAAAATGTACAGTGTATATGTTGGAACGAATATGAACAAGTGATTTTGTATAGTCTGCTCAAGCTTTGGTAAATGAAGTACAGCATCAGGAATCTGTATACGTTTATCGTTTTGCTTTCTCTTTCCTGTTCATTGCTGATGATGCTGTTTTTGATTTATTTCTGTTTACGGTTATACAACAGGCAGTGACAATACGCGTACATGTTACCGTCAATTCTTTGTTCTTCCTGGTGTGCACATGTGTGTTATTTTGACCTTTTTCATACAAAATTTGGCTTATTTTTTCTGCTCGTTGTTGATGATGTTATTGTTAATTTATCTTTCGCGCCCTCAGTGGCTCATGTGTATAAGCTAAAATTATGTAGTAATCTTAATTTGGTTGTCTCTTTGCCTGTGTGTATGTATGTATGTATGTATGAATGTAAAACTATGTATGTGTGCATGAGTGTCCATGATACAATTTGACATCTTCATTTTTGTCTTGAAATAGTTTGTCGGTTCGGATTAGACCGTATTTACGGCTCACTAGCAGATTATATCGCTAAGCCTCCAGATCTACAAGATTTTCATAGGTAGTTCCAAGTTCATTACCAGATTGACGTGATTTTAAGACCATATTTTTTTGTGCATTTTTATTGCAGCAAGCACATTTTCAGTTCGTGAGAAAGAAACCGAAAAAGGGAGATTACCAAAAATCTGCATATGTTTGGAGAGTTTAGTACGATTTGTTGAACCCAGAAGGTCATGATGAAGGCAGGGAAAGATTGAAACTTTGGTCGAGGTTCATGTTAGGATCGCAAAACAAAACTTTCGATGGAAATCATCTGCTCTCAAAAAATAACTTTTGGTTCGACATGTATTCGTTTGAGACGGCGAGCAAATATGTGTTTTGGAATTATAGTAAGTACTGGTAACACCCGAACCCACCACTCCCTTTCCCACCTTGCTCAATTACCCTCAATTATCTCCCAACCCACCCCCATGTACCCATGTTTCGCTTTCGCTTTTTTTTTCCTTTTTGTTAAAAATCAGCAAAATTCACACGTGAACCACGAAGGCCTTGCTTCATGCTTGACGAGGCTTCTACAGCTTAGCAGATGTACGTGTATGTTTTACTTTGACTTTTGATTAAGAAAAAACGGAATTAAATTGTATTGATTCTCGATTCCAGTGTGTGTGTGTGTGTGTGTGCGCGCACTTACTGAGTGCGTGCGCGCATGTGTGTGTGTATGTGTGTTTGCGTGCGTGCTTGTGTATACATGCGTGTGTGCGAGTGTGTTGCGTTACGTTTTATTAGATTTTATTATCACTCTGTTTGTGTATGTGTGTACAGATCACGTGTGTGTACGGGAGTGTATCCGCGCGCGCGTGCGTGAGTGCGAGCGCGTGCGCGGGTTTTATATCAGGGTGTATATATCATTGTACATGCCCCTTTTCTTCAAACACACACTCACGCGCGCGCGCGCGCACACACACACACACACACACACACACACACACCAGACTGGTCCCTATATTGATGTAGATATGGATCTTTACGACCAATTCCCGCTTTATGTCCGAGGACCGGGCAGAGTGGTAAAGAAGATTTAAAGTAATGTGTTAACCAATTGTTGACACAGGCATGCAACACGGTAAGCAGGAAAGCTGGGCGTCCCGCGAAGTTCCTTACCATGGTCATTCACCTCTACGGAGTCATCTCAGCCATGCCAGATGTGGTGGTGACTCACACAGCCCTTCCACAGAACGTTCATACAACGTTTTCCTTTTTTTTTGTATGGTGCTAGAGCACGACACTCACGATTAGGATGAAGTAGAAAGAGATAAAATCCGCGTCCGCACGAAATCGTCTTTAGCCTGCATTGACTGCAAACCCATGTTAAGACCTTGTTGAGACTGACCCATACGTTTACTTACAATGCTGCCCCAGTATTACACACTGAAAGGTCTTTGTAGCGTATCACTCCATGCATTGCAGACGCTGCTGACCTCTTTCGTCTTGGAATCACTCTGAAGAAACCTGAAGTCCGCACTCTCCCTCCCCCACCAGCCTCAAGGAGCAGAACCCACCAAGTAACGCCACAAAGAAGTCAAAACTGAACACTGTCCAGCAGCTCTGCTATCTCCAGAGCTTTATCTCCACTGACTCATGAATTGACAAGGAAGTGGACAGCAGACAGACTGAAGCGAACAGTGGCTTTAGAAGGCTCCACAGCAGTGTGTGAAACAACAACCACCTCACAACTGAGATCAACTGGTGGATGAACTTGCACCCCCTACTACCCGCATGCTCCCTGACAGACCTTCCGCCCCATGGTACACACAAAACATTCGACTTGCAAAATGCAAACGTCGCCAACTGGAAAGACGATGGCGATCAACAAAACTGCAAGTCCACAATCAAATATTCCGAAAACAAATGAATAAAATCAAACATATGATCTCATCAGCAAAGACAAACTTCTTTTCTTCTCAAATTCTCGATGCCACATCCACCAAATCTCTTTATCATGTCAAATCTTCTTGGAACTGCAAAAAGGACTCGTCTTCCTTCTGCCTACACTTTATCTGAACTCCCCAATGTCTTCTCCTCTTTCTTTTTCGACAAAGTCCAAAATATTCGTACCATCTTAGACCAAATGTCTTTCCAACCTGCTCATCCTGATCCTCAATTCAGCGGCACTCCCCTCCATTCCTTTAATCCATTGACTGAAACAAGTTCATGAAATCCTGAAAGAAATGACAATAAAATCCTGTGAGTTCGATCCTATCCCAGCCTTGGTCTTTTCCCAGTGTGTCTCACAGCTTCTCCCCACAATCACCAATATTTTCAACTCATTCCTTCTCACTGGAACGTTTCCATCCACTTTCAAAATTGCAATCGTCCGGCCTCTTCTGAAGAAACCCAACCTGGACGCAAACATTTTGAAAAACTATCGACCAGTTTCTAATCTTCCATTCATATCCAAACCCCTTAAAAAAGCTGTCCTCAAGCAGCTCAACAACCACTTTTGTTTCAACAATCTCCACATTCTGAACAATCTACTGATAGCGTCTGACTCCCTTCTCACTCTTTTCGACTTGTCAGCCGCCTTTGACAAGACCATTCAATCCTTGTTTCCCGTCTTCATTTTACATCTGGTATCAACAGCACTGTTCTAAACTGGTTCAAATCTTATCTCACTGATCGATTCCAGTCTGTCATTGTTGATAATTTCCAATCTGAAACCGTTAAAATCGAACATGGAGTCCCACAGGGATCTGTTTTAGGCCCAGTGCTCTTCACACAGTACACTGATCATAATATCAGTCGTCATTCTTATGCTGATGACACTCAACTCCAGAAGAGTGATACCCATGAAAAATTGTTGTTGTTCTTGCAAGAAACATCCAACTGCTTCCTGGACATTCAAAACTGAATGACTCGAAATAAGTTACAATTGAACGCAGACAAAACTGTAGCAATGATCATAGGAACTAAACAAAAACTGTCTTCCATCACAATTGACACAACCAAACTTGGCAGTACATCTATCCCTCTTTCCAGGTCAGTCAGGAACCTCGGTGTTGTCCTTGAAAATACACTGTCCATGCAAACATTTATCAGTCAGACATGTCAGTCCTGCTTCTGACAACTGCAGCGCATCAGTGCCGTCCGGAAATATCTGTCCACTGACGCAACATCTAGACTTGTCATTTCTCTCATTCTCTCTCGCCTTGACTAACTCTCTATTGTCTGGTTTGCCTGCTTCATCCATTCAGTCCCTTCAGCGCATACAAAACTCTGCTGCCTGACTCGTCCTCAGAAAGAAAAGATCTGAGCACATCACTCCTCTTTTGCAACATCTCCACTGGCTCCCTGTCTCACACCGAATAAAGTACAAGATCAGCACTCTATGTTATAGATGTATTCACAAAACTGCCCCTTCCTATCTCTGCGGCTGCCTTCACCTCTACACTCCATCTCGCTCACTACGATCGGCTTCGGATCCACTCTGTTTACGCATACACAGATTCAAACACTCAACTGTTGGCTGCCGTTCTTTCTCTGTCTCTGGACCTTGCAATTGGAATGAACTTCCTCTTTCGCTTCGTCAAGTCTCCACACTCAGCTCTTTGAAGTCTGGCCTTAAAACCCACCTCTTCCCAAATTAGCCTCCCTTGCCTGCCTCTTCCTTGTCTTTAGTTTCTACAGTTTTAGAGTTATGCATGCGTGTGAATGACTGGTGCGAAAGCGCTTTGATTTGTCTCTGCACAAGATTCAGCGCTATATAAATACCATTATTATTATTATCAACGTCTTCAGAACCGTGGAGCTGACCACCCTCCCTTACGGCTCTGAGTGGTGGGTCATCTTCCGCAGTTACATCCGCCTCCAGGAGAGAATCCACCAACGCTGCCTCTGAAGACCTTGAGGATACATTGGTATGACTACATCACCAATGTTGAGGTCCAACAACAACAACAAACAAAACAAAACAAAACAAAAAACAAAGAAAAACATAGATAAGTTTTGTACACTTAATTGTATGACTTGTACATTTTCCTTCCATAGTATTGTAACAAGCCCAAAATCAGTGAGTGAAAAGTCGTATTTATTCCATAAACGCTATTGATTTATTTGGCATTGTGTGATTTATATACAAAATAAAACGGTGATCGACCCAAGAAAGTCCGGGTACAAAAAAAAAAAAAAAAAATGTTGAGGTCAGAAGAAAATCTAGTCACCAATATCGAGGTCATTCTGCGTTCGGAGGGGGGTGAGGGTGGGGGTCTCGAGGACGAACGCAGACATACACACACAGACACACAGACACAGACACACACACACACACACACACACACACACACACACACACACACACACACACACATGTGCAGACATGTAGAAAGAAAGACAGGGAGATAGACAAATTGGCAGTTTGACAGACAGCTGTTTTTGAGAGACAGAGACACACAGAGAGAGACAGAGAGAGAGAGAGAGAGAGAGAGAGAGAGAGAGAGAGAGAGAGAGAGAGAGAATATGTCCCCTTAGCCCCGAACATAGATATGGACGAACATACAACTTTGTAGACAATGGGAGAGCAGAACGAATGTAAACATCAATTAAATGTTTCAAAATGGATTTATCATTTAGAAAATTTAATTGGAAAAGACGTGGAAACAAATGACGAGCAAAAAACAAAAGTTCAAGATGAACTTGAAAACACTGAAATGTTAGATGATGGTAATACATTAAGTTTCAATAAAGAAATTACTGAAGAAAAAAATACGAAAGGCATGCCCAAGTCATAAAAACAAAAGAATCGCCAGGAAGGAACGCAATAACAAATGAGATGATCAAAAGCGGTCTTCCGGTTCTGTTACCTGTCATGCAAAAGCTATATGATATAATATATACAACTGGTATGTATTCAGCCAATTGGAAAACTGGTATCAGTATCCCTTTATATAAAAGCGGCAACCCAATGAACCCAAATAACTATCGGAGGATTACACTGACTAATACATTTGGTAGAGTATTCTGCACCATCCTGAATACAAAAATGAATGAATATGTGGAGGCTAACGACGTTTTGATCAAAGAACAAGCCAGATTTCGAAAACAAAACTATAGAACCACGATCAAATCTTTGTTTTAAAAGAGTTAGTAGATGAGATAATGAAAAAAACAACAAACCCAGTCGTGTTTTGTAGATTTCCAAAAAAGTGTTCGACAGTGTTTGGCATGATGCAATAATGCTGAAGCTACACCGAATAGGAATAAAAGGTAAACATTTTAATATCATAAAAAAATATGTATACGAACGCTAAAATCTACGCAAAATCACAAGATCATTTCAGCAGAGAATTTATTATTCGAAAGGGCGTACATCAGAGAAATACACTCAGCCCAACTCTATTCAATATTTTCATAAATTATATCACCACAGATATGAACTCCCCAACGATTGACAGCACTTCATCTACTAGACTCCCACGTCTTTTATATGCAGATGATTTTGTTATTATATCATTATCTAAAGACGGCTTGCAACAAAAACTTAACATTTTACACTTTTACTGCAGTCAATGGGGCTTACGTTTGAGCAGAGAAAGGACAAAAGTAATCGTTTTTGGTTTTTTCAAAAACTGTCCCTGAAATACCCCTACATTTCAAATGTGGAGAGGACATAATTGAAACAGCAGAAGAATATAGATATTTAGAGTTTATATTTCATAGAAATGGCAACTTAAGTCGAGCACAAGGTCATCTAAAAATCAAGCAAATAAGGCTCTACATGTGCCACTCAGAACATTTCGTAACACAAATATGAATATAGACATACGGAGCAGAAGTTTAGTTTCCATATGATGTTGCAGGAGATGTATCGTTTAATTTATTCGAATCACGCAGTAATTGTCTTTTCAACAAATTTCCACATGAAAGACTTCCTGTCAAGTTTTGTAAACAATTACTTGGTGTACATAAAAGAGCAATGGTTCTCTCCGTTTGAGGAAAATTGGGAAGATTCCCTGTTAGCCTAAAAATAATATGTCAAGTTAATGGCTACTGGATACACATATTAGAGCTTCCTCAAAATTCACTTGCATACACAACATATAAATGCATGTATCGTCAAACAAACAAACCAAAAAAATGTTCAGTGTCTACTTTTCATGGGAAATTAATTAACTGGCACTGGATTAGATCATGTTTGGAAAAATCAGTTCACTTTTAGTGTTAAAATATTAAAGTATGCTATGTCGAGGCAGCTTGAAAATGGGTGTGTGGGATTTTGGAAACCGAAACATAGCAGTTCATCTAAACTGGAGATTTACAAGAACGCTGTGACAAATTGTAAAACTGAACCGTATTTAAAGAACACAGCAAATACACAACACAGGAAAGCACTGACCATGTTACGAATCAGCGCCCATGACTTACAAATCGAATAGGAAAGATATAAAAATACACCGAAAGAACAAAGACTGTGTGATACTTATAACAGTTTAGAAGATGAGATTCACCTTTTAGACAGTTGTGAAAAGTACAATACTTACAGACACAGATTCCAGATCGATATATGTCGTCTAAATGCAGAGCCTAGTGAATTGATCCTTCTGACAGAGTTGCAGTCAAGGTTGCCGAAATTTGTTCACGATTGTTTCTCTTCTTTATATGCTCATGTTTATGTTCCTGTTTCATTGTGTGTTTTATCACTATAAAAAGTATATTCAATTTTATTCTATTCTATTCAGTTATAGATGGTGGTAGTGGTGGTCATGACTACGAAAGTGGGGGCAGCACTACACCACCACCACCACCTCCCTCCCTCCCACGCCCCACATTCAGCTTCTGCCTCCACCAAATCACCAACACCATTTCTACCCCCCACTTCCTCACACATACCTCTATCACCTTCACGTCCACCATTGTGCATTCATTGAGAACCCCATGGTATACCACAGGCAGCTTACACACACACACACACACACACACACACACACACACACACACACACACACACACAAAACACAAACAAACAAAACACAAACAACAGAAAACATTTTGTGAAAATATATCTGCTTTCATAATGTAGCCATGTACCCGAGTTGTTCCATTATAAGGGGAACGGTACAAAAGAACTATTTAATGAATGAATTAAAGGATAGACAAGAATGACAAGAATCCCCACACACAGGCCAGGAACATATAGAGGCCAGTCACAAACAGGTTTTTCTATTGTTTTATTTACACAATAGTTATTTAGAAGTTGAGAGAAGAAGAAGAAGAAGAATGAGGAGAAGAGATAAAACAGTGCAGTGATACGTAGCGAGATGTCAACCTCTGGGACAACGCACACACACACACACTGCTTGCAAAACTGCAAGAGAGAAAGAGAGCGGCTCTGGTCAGATGACTGACCAGGTAGAAAATGACCACTGATCACCCACTCCTTCTCTTTATGCAAGGTAAGCGGACTGCAAAGACAATCGGGTGTGCCGCGAAGCAGACCGGCTCAAATGCTCCTAAATTTGCTCAGCAGTGTGTTAGTTACAAGGTGTTCAGTGATAGATTTCTAAATGATTCCTGAACCGATTTACGTCGGATAGGTCGCAAAAGAAAGAACTCAACGCCTTCTTTCTAATGAGTATAAAATGAAGTGTTGATTATTTAAGATAAATTTATAATCTTAATTTAAGTCACCTGAACAGGGTCAGTTTTAGCGAGCTCATCGCAGAAAATTACAAACTGCGTTAAATCAGTTTAACGTAGGCAAACACAAATGGTATAGATTTAAAGATGGAATTACGACGATTCTGCCAGTATATAATACTTGTAGTTTACTGATCCGACAAAAGAGATATTATTAAATACGCTACGTCAGAAACAGAGATTACAGTTCGCCCAATTGCGTACCGCGACACTTAGCTGGAGTGGTTTGTGGCGAGACAAAATGACGTAAGTTTCAGTTTCAGTAGCTCAAGGAGGCGTCACTGCGTTCGGACAAATCCATATTCGCTACACCACATCTGCCAAGCAGATGCCTGACCAGCAGCGTAACCCAACGCGCTTAGTCAGGCCTTGAGGAAAAAAAAAGGTGAATAAATGATAGATAAGCTTACACAAATAAATAAATAAATAATAAATAATAACTATAATGTAAAAAAAAAAAAAGAAAAAAAAAAAGAAGTAAAACATGAAGACACACATTCACATATACACCCACACATGCATAACAGATATGCACCGAACATGCAGTTTCACAGATATGAAAGCACAGTCAAATACATATAAACGTACATGAGGTCCAACACACACACACACACACCACACACATTACCCTGCACCTCCTCTACCCCCTCCTCCACACACTCATTTCTAGTCTACGTATCACAGCTTCCACGGCACACACACACACACACACACACACACACACACACACACACACACACACACACACACACAGATGAACACTTACTTGTACAAGCGCACACACATATGCCCATATCTCCGGGAGACACACATATGTACAAAGATATATATATATATATATATATATATACATATATATACGTTCCAATATCCTGTTGCTCCCACAGTGTAGGCATGCATACACTCACATACCTCATCCTCTACCCCACCTCCCCCCGCACCCCCACCTCCCCCTCACACACACACACACACGCACACACACACACACGCACGTGCACAGAACTCCACTGACACTTGTGTACACTTACACTCTCGCGCATGCACAAACGCACTCAAAAATACAGACCCACACATGCACACAAACACACACATACACACACGCACAGAGGCTGCCACTGATTGGCCGCAAGAGGGATGGGAAAAGATCTCTGATGCCAAGAAAGTGGCGTCTAGTGTGTTGCTCAGTCTATTGTATTTGGAAAAGCCCACAGAGACTCACAAGCCCACAAATGACGTAAGCTTAGTGTCAGTTGAAAACTTTAGACTGACGAATGATTAAACTGAAACCAAGTATGCTTCTAACTGATTCAAGTGTGTGTGTAAGCACAACAAATATAATATTACAGTAAACGATACAGAGACTTGATTTAATAGATGTTTAGAGAATAGGTTAAGAATGGGCTTTGCGTTTAAACCGGGAATGGCGTCACACATTCTGCGCAAGTGGTTGTAGGCCAGCAAGTTAGTTGCGAAAATGGCGTCTGCTATAGATCAGATTTCAGCTTGTGCTGTGAGTTGAGTAGCCAGTCGTATTGAGCACATGGCTACAATAAAGTGGACAGTAACTTATTTATAAACCCTGTCGCATCGCCTGACTGTGACAGCTTTGTAGCATTACGTAACGTGTGTGTCGCGGCATTTGGCTGTGTTTGTCAAATTGTCAGCACGACTTCCACGAAGTCACTTTCTCGCTGTCTGTTGGCCTAAAAGGAAGGCTCATATACCAGTGTAGCAACCTAAGCGAAACCCCCTTTGATCCTTTTTACCCGGTGTGTAAAGTCTGGCTGGCCCAAAATTACCCTGGTGTCCATGTGGACCTGAAGTGACAAGCAGGGATAAACCTTGAAAAGTGGGAGAGTGGGCTGGCCAGAATGACCCTGGGGTAAGTCTCACCAGGGGGGGAGCAGTTTGAGTTTGTCACACCGGGTGTCAGGTCTCTGTCCTTGGCCCAGTGAACACGTCATGTGTGTTGATCTGTTTTGAAAGCACCACGACTGAAAAGACTTGTTGTGGTAGAGGGAAGCGTGCAGCCGATTTGGAGAGGGGGTGGGGGTGGGGGGCTGAGTTTGGCGGATAGTGGGACATGATGTAGGGGCGGTGGCACTGAACTATAGACAGATTTATACTTACACACACACACACGCACACACGTTTAACTGGGCTGTTTGTTGGTTCACGCGCCATGTTTTTTTCTGCTTTGCACCACACAGAGAGGTGAGTTACTCAATTACACCAACAGGAAAGCTCGTGTTCTTGATTCTCAGTGCTTTTCAGTGTTTGTATTGATCCGGATCAATAAGGAGGCTTAACGTAGAGGACATTATAACACGGCAACTTGTGGCGATTCCTGGCTGTTGACAAAGAGAAACGATATCGATCTAGTCATGCACATACTTGTTCACTCCCTTCTTGATCCAGTCGCCATAACTTCATTTCTCTTGTGAAGACAGAAGACAGGTGAGTGACTGCTAGCAAGAAGAGTTGTTTTGATGTTTAACTTGGACGAAAGGGGGGGGGGGGGGGGAAATACTTGGTGTCTTCAGTGAAAAATACTTTATTTAGACTTGCATTTGGGTATGTCTAGTTGCAACAGGGCGTTGGTTGTGAGCAAACATTTTTGTCATAATGAATGAAATGCAAAGAATGAAAGATATATTTATGCAAGAGTGGGACGAATCAGTAATGTCTAAAGATATATATATCATATATATCATAACTACAGACTGTTCAAAACTGGTTTTAAATGTGAGCAATATTTTGACGTTGTGGATAAACAGTGTTTTAGGGACTGCTTGACAAAATTACGGCTTGGTTTGCTCCCAATAAATGGATCATTTTTTCAGGAGAACATTCAAATGTAATTCAAAATACTCATGTATACGTTGTAACGTGGTCGAAGATGAAAATCATTTTATAAACAGTTGTGACCGCTACAATAACTCAAAGCAAAAACATCTGAACTCTGAAGGTCGATCATATGTTCACTTGCTGAAGAATGGTTCTATTTATAGTATTCGGAAACTATGTTTATATATTTAATGGCCTGAAGATACGACAGGAATTCGTCGTCAGCAATGAAAACATTTAGAATTACAATGCACAAGAGGCACTTTTGTTCTTCAGGTTGAAGTTAATATGAATTTTACATTGAACTTTCGTTACGTGATCACCATATTGTGTACTTTAGTCCCGGCTTGTGGCGTTTATTGTGCGTGTGTTCACGTGCACCTCTTTTCTCATTCCCTTCTCCCCCTTTCCTCTCCCCCCCCCCCTCTCTCTCTCTCTTCCTCTCTCCTTCACCACCCTCTCTCCTTCACCACCCTTTCCCCTTCGTGTGTATACTCAGCTTAACGCCGAGCTTACGCACGTCCTTTCCTTGGAATATATGTGGCATGTTCCAATTCTTAAATATGTTGACATCAGAGCAGAATTCAAGAATGTATGAAGTTGGGGGAGAAAGACTCCCCTTTGCTTTTGATGCCGAGCTCTCTCAAGAGACCGGGGAGAGCTTTTATTTTTCTCAGCACGTTGGGTTACGCTGCTGGACAGGCATCTGCTTGGCAGATTTGGTGTAGCGTATATGGATTTGTCCGAACGCAGTGACGCCTCCTTGAGCTACTGAAACTACTGAAACTCTCAAGAGACTGGTCACCGTTCCAGCGTGTGAGCTGTTGGGTGCCGTCTGTGAAGTCGTGGGGCGTTTCATTCTTACCCCTTTCTTCGGTGTGTCGGTGTTGGTCTGTGTGGGTCTGTGCTTTCACCCTGGGCCAGTGGTCTGCCTCTGTATCTATTTAATATATTTAAGTGCTCTGGTTTGTTACGTGTACTTTCCTATGACCACAGTAAAAAACAACAAATCAAAACAAAACAAAAACAACAACAACAACAACAAAACCCCCAAACAAACAAACAAACAAACAAACAAACAAAACTGAGCTGAACTTTTCTGTGTATGTGTGTTGTTGGGACGTTAGTTAGTCTCGGGAGGGTGAGGGTACATGGTCAACCCCTTATGGGTTGTGACAACTTTTGACCTCTTTCTAGGGGCTGGAGACCGGAGATTAAAGTTTTTGTTCTTGTTCGTGTTATCTCTGTGTGTCTCTCTGTGTCTCTGTCTCTGTCTGTCTGTCTGTCTGTCTGTCTCTTTCTCTCTCTCTCTCTCTCTCTCCATGCCCCATGCCTGTCTCTCTGTGTGTACCCTTGTCTGTCTGCCTGTCTGTCTGTCTGTGTTATGTCTTTCTGTCAGTCTGTCAATCAGTATCTGTCTGTCTCTTCCTTCCTCAGATTGTTTAAATCTTTGTACAGGTGTCACATACAAATTCTGGACCAAGTATGTTGTACAAAAGAGTGGTACTGGAGACGGTAATCATATTGAGTGAAATGTGTGCTCAGTTATTTTTGTTTCATTTATTATGGTGGTGGTGGTGGTGTGTGTCCATCGAGATCGATGATGACCATCGTTGTCATCCAGCTGGTGGATGGGGGGAGGGTGGTGGTTTGGGGGCCGGGGGGGGGGATGCTCATGAGTCTATCTGTGAATGCGCAGATGGCTGAATAGTCCCATCTGCGCACGAAATGTTCGCTGACAGTTGGGGCAGACAAAGACAGGCATATCATTTTCAGGGAGCTAGTTTGCCCGTGACTTTCTGGTCTGCCTCTTCTGAACAGCTGCAGCAGTCCTGTTAGCCTCGCACAACTTGGCGCCTTTGTGCACAGCAGCGCGCCATTTGTCACGGTCCATTGCAGATTCCTCCAAGGAGTCAGGGTTGATGTCAAACGCTTTATAGTAGGGGGCATTAAATATAAATCCTGCACTTTGTGATAAAAACATAATAATTGACATACATGTACAATAAGTCCTAATGAACCCATTAAGCGAGGGATCCACTTTTCCAGTGGCTTGTGGCAAGCGTAAAAATTAATTAAAATTAATTACGAAGACCATTTATACCACTCACACGCGAATGGGACACCATAGTATTTAGCAAGGCAGGATGTGGCGTGACCCCGGCCTGACCCGCAGCTGTCAGCACCTTCCCTATTTCAGAGACTGGCGCTTAGCGCGCACTGCGCTGGTTTGGTTGTTCTCATCGCCCATGGCAGACCAGAAACTGAAGTACGGCAATCCTTAGCGACAAAAGTTAGATTTTTAAAACGAAAGTGTTATGCCTTTTTCTTTCTTTCTTTTTAAATTAAGAAAAAAATCATTAAAAAAAAATCTGTGTGGTAATTAACAATAGGGTATTGCTATTGCGTTTAATTTTTAGATGAAAGTATTATATAACTGTAACTGTACAGTTTACAAAATGAGTGAATAAATAAATAATAAATAGATAAATGAATAAATAACGAAAGAAAGAATGACACAGAGAGAAAGAGAGAGAGAGAGAGAGAGAGAGAGAGAGAGAGAGAGAGAGAGAGAGAG
The DNA here is from genome assembly GCF_041734735.1 of Babylonia areolata. NCBI lineage: Eukaryota > Metazoa > Mollusca > Gastropoda > Neogastropoda > Buccinidae > Babylonia > Babylonia areolata. Next base: position 19,178,010 of record NC_134892.1, read on the forward strand.
AGAGAGAGAGAGAGAGAGAGAGAGAGAGAAGAAAATTGAAAAGAGATTGTTTTGTTTGTACAAGACAAAATAAGCTAAATAATTTACGGACTTAATGGTAGCTATTGACAGCCCTGCAGATTGCATATTCTGTAAGGAAGTATGGTTAAATTAATTTTTTCCTATGATTAGAGCATATAGCCCTGAAGAGGCCTTCACAGTCGACAGGGTTCTGAACAATGTGAAATTGAAACTTAAAGAAATGAGCTCGCCACAGCTGTCTTGCTTTGTTCTCAGAGAGAGTTATGTCATGTCAATGCAGACAAGTATGTGGTTGCTGTGATCCGCCACAGTCCAAGTCGATGACTGAAGACGTGGTGGAAATCAAATGGAATCTTTGTGCGTGATGTCAAACAGCATCACAAGAAACTTTGATCTGCCCAACCAAGCGAGAATGTGCTGGTTACGCCTATGTTACTGAAACCTTTGCTGATTTTAAAAGATTAGGACATTGCCCAATTCTGTTGATCTGTCTTTGTTTGATGAAGGAGATGGATATAAAGCAACGTTTCTACATTTTTCTAAGTAGCAGAAGAGATGTAGAACAGAGGAAAGCAGGGACAACCTCTAAAAGGAGACTGGGAGCATATATATATATATATATATATCTAAGAATTTCAAATCCAATGCTAGTCCTGTGAAAACAAGAAACCTGTTTGGTATTCATGCGAATAAATTAATGCATTTTTTTTAAACAGTGATGAGGGTATACTGCAAGGAGCTGGACTTAGGACTTGATTACAAGATGAGAAACTGTGCAGAAGAGCTTCAGGATAGAAGTCTTTTAGTTAAATTTGCTTCAGGGGACATGGTAACAATAGATGTGTACCATACACATGCTCATTTAACTCTATAGACGTGCTGACAATCTGTCAAATGCAAACTCACGAGAGAAAAATAAAGACATGAACGATGATATGTCTCAGTTGTGTAGAATATACACGTATGGACTGGCACAATCAGGAATCGAGCAAACTGAAGTGCATTCATCACGTATCAAACATAAACTTCGCACAGCTCTTCCAGACCCCATTGCCACTTTACAAAGCAGAGAAGTGTCATAATGTTTGACAAAAACCTCGGTGACACCATCAAGAAACACGCAGTTATGATTCAGAAGCCTCACATCTTGCAAAAACCGCTGAGCTGATTAAAAGTGATCTGTTGTAGCCAGATAGTTCATTCAATGGCAAATTCATCCACATAATGTCAAGAAAATTGTATACATTTCACCTTAAAGGCGCCCATCAGCATGATAACCAGTGGGCCAGATTCCATTGAAGAATTAACCACTCCACACCAGATTCAAACTGTTGTCAGTATATCACAGATAATTGCATATAAATGCAAAAAATAATTAAAAGCAACATCACATATGCAGTGCAACAGGACACAGACATCATTCCTAATCTACTGGCCTTAAAGTTCATTGTCAGACAAGAAAGAAAGGGCTGGTTGAAATCCTTCAAAGCCTTGGCTTTGGAATCTCATACAAGCGTGTGTTGTCTATTTCAACAGATATTGCAAACAGTATATAGCAAAAATTTGAAACAGACGGTGTAGTTCTTCCGCCAAGAATGATGACAAACATTTACATAGTTGGAGCGGTCGACAAAATTGACCACATCTCAAGATTGACAACAGCAGCAGACACCTTCCATGGGATATTTGATGCAGAATAAGCATGAAGACGCAGATGCAGTTATGCACTTCACACCCCTAGTTCAGCAATCGGTGTCAGCCAGAATGGAAATAATGCCCCCCACCCCCCTCTCTGTCACCTGCACAAAAGTGCATCCAGTTGCTCTGACCTCCAAAGATGTCTAAATACCACCATGTATCGTCAGTGCAAAACCAGCCGTCAGACTTGAAAGCAAGACGCGCAACACTGAAAGTGAATGGTTGGTGTACTGCAAAGGTGTCAGCGTAGTGAGCAAGGACGGAGGGACGGATGAAGACATCAAGAACCGCATCAACAAAGCGAGGCATGCCTTCAACACCCTGCGGCCAATTTGGAACTCTGTATCTCTTTCCACTCACACCAAACTGAGGATCTTCAACATCAACGTTAAGGAGTCCTCTCGTGTAGCTCTAAAACATGGCGAACAACCAAGACGAACACAAGCAAACGACTGGCCTTCATCAATAGATGCCTGCACCGTATTTCAAATGATCAGATGACCAGAGAATGTATCAAATGCCTGCCTCTGGAGAAGAACCAACCAGGTGCCCATTAGTGAGGAGATCAGGAAGAGGAAATGGGGCTGGATAGCAATACCCTTCGAAAGCCTCCAGACGACACCACAAGACAGGAGGCGAGCTGGCTGACCAAAGCAGACCTGGAAAAGAAGCTTGGAGGATGAGATGAAGGCACAGCCGGATGGACATAGGCCCGGCTGAAGAGAGCAGCCAAAAACCGAGTCCACTGGAGTACTGTTGCATCCCTATGGTCCAGAAGGAGTCAAGAGGCAAAAATCAAATAAGTAAGTCACTGCAAAGGTGTCATTGAAGATGAACGTGAGATCGCCACTGGTACACTTTCCTGGTCAGACTTCCATGCTGCACGTCATGAGTATCTGGACAGATATACTAGCAACATTGGCCATGCTATCAGAAAATGTGCACTGAATCGCAATGACAAAACATGTAATGGACGTCGTGCAGCCTGCGGTGGAGCATCCAGGGCAGCATGGAGTCATTGGACCAACCTGTGTATGCCCTGGGCAAGAAAAAAAGTGAAATGTGAAATTACAGTCACCAGTGTGCGCAACGGTATATTAAAATTTCTCCTTATCCTCCCACATCGGACTGCTGTAAAGGACTGCAGGACAGAAGGCAGTCAGGCATCAGCGACAAGACCCACCACCCTTCCTTGGAAGCACTCTTTACCCTTATGAAAATGAGAAGGATTTTACTATTCTACAATCATTGTTCTCCACATTGAATCTAGTAAGTACGATATTGTCTGTCAGTGCTGAAAGAAAGGCAAAACAAGCGAATTGAGCGTATATGTTTGCAGTTTTTGGTGAATGCTTGATATGAATTAAAAACGTATCCAAGCAAAAATGTTTTAGACAAGCGTGTGGTGCCTCTGGAAATTGGCAGAGCTGGTCGACCTTGATTATACTCGTACTTACATTCACAGATTTACGATTGATTTTCTTTAATTACAAGTATATAAATAATAATAATAATAATAATAATAATGGTACTTATATAGCGCTGAATCTTGTGCAGAGACAAATCTAAGCGCTTTCGCACCAGTCATTCTCACGCACGCATAACTCTAAAACTGGAGAAACTAAAGACAAGGAAGAGGCAGGGAAGGGAGGCTATTTTGGGAAGAGGTGGGTTTTAAGGCCAGACTTGAAAGAGCTGAGTGTGGAGACTTGACGAAGCGAAAGAGGAAGTTCATTCCAATTGCAAGGTCCAGAGACAGAGAAAGAACGGCGGCCAACAGTCGAGAGTTTGAATCTGGGTATGCGTAAGTGGAGTGGATCCGAAGCTGATCGTAGTGAGCGAGATGGAGTGTAGAGGTGAAGGCAGCCACAGAGATAGGAAGGGGCTGATTTGTGAATACATTTGTAGCATAGAGTGCTGATCTTGTACTTTATTCGGTGTGAGACAGGGAGCCAGTGGAGATGTTGCAAAAGAGGAGTGATGTGCTCAGATCTTTTCTTTCTGAGGACGAGTCGGGCAGCAGAATTTTGTATGCGCTGAAGGGACTGAATGGATGAAGCAGGCAAACCAGACAATAGAGAGTTACAGTAGTCAAGGCGAGAGAGAATGAGAGAAACGACAAGTCTAGATGTTGCGTCAATGGACAGATATTTCCGGATGGAACTGATGCGCCGCATTTGACAGCAGCAGGATTGACATGTCTGATTGATAAATGTTTGCATGGACAGTGTGTTGTCAAGGACAACGCCGAGGTTCCTGACTGAACTGGACAGAGGGATGGATGTACTGCCAAGTTTGATTGTATTAGTTGTAATGGAAGAGAGTTTTTGTTTAGTTCCTATGATCATTGCTTCAGTTTTGTCCGCGTTCAATTGTAACTTATTTAGAGTCATCCAATTTTGAATGTCCAGGAAGCAGTTGGATGTTTCTTGCAAGAGCGACAACAGTTTTTCAGGTGTATCACTTTCTGGAGTTGAGTGTCATCAGCATAAGAATGATGACTGACATTATGGCGGTTGATAATTTCAGCGAGAGGAGCAGTGTACAGTGTGAAGAGCACTGGGCCTAAAACAGATCCCTGTGGGACTCCATGTTCAATTTTAACGGGTTCAGACTGGAAATTATCAACAATGACAGACTGGAATCGATCAGTGAGATAAGATTTGAACAAGTTTAGAACAGTGCCGTTGATACCAAATGTAAAATGAAGACGGGAAAGAAGGATTGAATGGTCTATCGTGTCAAAGGCGGCTGACAAGTCGAGAAGAGTGAGAAGGGAGATCTGTCCTGAGTCGGACGCTAGCAGTAGGTTATTCAGGATGTGGAGGAGAGTGGTTTCGGTGCTGTGGTCAGCACGATAGGCAGACTGAAATGGGTGGATGAGATTGTTGAAACAAAGGTGATTGTTGAGCTGCTATATCAGTATCATCAATGTCATATCTTAAGAGACTGAAGTACTTTGCAAAATATCAACTCATGGCAGAGGAAATTCAAAAAGAGGCTGAGTTGCTATCATAAACGGCACCCAAAGATCTAGACACATCTTTTTCCCCCTCCCCCTTCTTTTTTTTACATTAAAAAAAAAAAATTTGTTTGTTGTTGTTTTTTTTATGTTTTTTAAAAAATATTTTGTTTAGGGGACAAGTAGCCCAGAGAAAGATGAAAAATATGTACATGTTCTTTAAAATGTATGAGCAACATAACAGTGCACATTGAGATTAAACAACGACCAGTTAGCATCACTGACACTGTGACCTATTTTCTATTTTTATTTTATCTTTATTATTTTTGTCACGAAACACTCCTGAAGACATTTACATAACATAGCAAGTACATAATAGCATAATTAACATTCGGAGGCCACATTCTGTACATTTCCACGTGTGAAATTGGGTAAGAAAACGAAATAACCGAGAAAATAAGTGTCATTTGTTTTGAACTCAGTGACCTACTTTAGACGCTGACCACACCCACTTCCGGTGCAGTGATAAGGTGGATCCCTTGCTTAAATGAACCACAAATGAATAAGGAATAAGAAAAACCAAACAGAATGTTTTTATCATGAAGTGCAGCTTTCACCTGTTTTTCGGACTTAATGCCCCCTACTATTAAGAGAGACTTTCAGAATATCTCTGAAGCGCGTCTTCTGGCCCCCGTGTGATCTCTTCCCTTTTTGCAGCTCGCCATAGAAGAGCCTTTTGGGCAGCCGATGGTCTGGCATGCGCGCCACGTGTCCAGCCCAGCGAAGCTGGGACTGCATGAGGATAGTGAAGATGCTGGGAAGGGTGGCTTTTGCAAGCACCTCCGTGTCTGGGGTCCTGTCTTGCCACTTGATGTTCAGTAGTTGTTTTTGTTGTTTGAAATCAGAAGCAAGATAAGTAAAACAAAAGAAAGCAGAAAGGAAACGGGTACAAGAAAGCGACAGAGAGAGAGAGAGAGAGAGAGAGAGAGACAGACAGACAGACAGACAGACAGACAAAGACAGAGAGGCAGAGAGAAACAGACAGACAGGCCTTTTGATTGTGTGTCAAAACCTGTGTCTCTGCAAATGGTTTTCCTGTCCATTCTATAGTGTCTGCAGTCCATCATTTCGTTTGTCTTCTTATCCGTCTCCATGTTCTTGCAAGGCCACTGGTTCTTGTTACCTGGCGATAGCAGCGTAGCATTCTTTTCACAACTGACATCAGCAGATCTTCAGGTGGTCCATTGGGCTTCTTGGTAGTTTGGTGCACTTGTTCACTGATGATGTGGTCAGTGTGTCTGTATCTTGCGACAACACCTCATTTCCCTGGCTTTCGCAACGAGGGTCCATGTCTGGCATGCATACAGGAAGATGGCACATACCAACATGTCATTCACTGAGGCGTCTGGTATTGTTTCATGGATATGTTGCTGTCCTTCCATACAGGTTTTAGTCTGGACGGTGCTGATGTTACTTTTGCTACCCTTGAGAGTATTCCTCGTTTGGATCCTTCATTGCTGACGGTGGATCTCAGGTAGGTGAACTGTTGAACAGTTCCTGGCTTCTGTTGCTGGACAGTTATATCAGCAGTGATGGTGGTGGCCATCAGTGTGGTCTTCTCGACACTGATTTCCACGCCATAACCTGTCGATGTTTCATCCATTCTTTTAACAAGCTGGCTGAGTTCTTGCTCACTACCTGCCAAGCCGTCGATGTCATCTGGGTTGTGATGGTTCTTCCTTCCACGCTGACTGTGCAAGCATGATATTCTAGTGCGTCAGTCATGATGCGTTCCAGGAATATGTTGAACAATGTTGGTACAGTCCTGACGGACTCCAACAGAATTATGGAACCACTCGCCAATTATAGGTCCTTGGGTGAATACCACGCTGGTTACTTTGGAGTATAGTTGCTCGATTATGATGATAAGCTTTTGCTGATTATTTTCTTTTTTCTGTTTCCTGTTTATGTCAGTTACGGCCATTAGTGCCTCCTGCCAGACTGAAGAATCCCATCTGGTGTTGGAGTTGTTTTTCGCAAAGGGTGCACAGGTGAACGATCTGTTCAATGCTACTTCTGTCTTTGCAGAATCCGTTCTTCAGCAATGATGATATCTGCATTAGGCTGTAGTCTGTACAGAATCTAGGAGGAAAGAAAAAAAGAGAATGACAACAGAAAAAATGCAATAGCATATATGAGTCACAGCATATTAGTATTAGGTAGGCTATAATATTCGAGTACACGTGGGTCACAATGACCGTAAAAGTACCATACACTTGAGTCAAAATGTGTGTGTGTGTGTGTGTGTGTGTGTGTGTGTGTGTGTGTGTGTGTGTGTGTTTATTGCTTTACAAAAAATTGTGTCAGGTATAATGTTTTTAGTTGAGTACTTGTCTAAGTTTGTTTTGCTGCACCTGATGTAATTTCTCTTAATTGGATAATACAGTTATTCATATCTTATCTTATCCTATCTCACACATGCGAACACATACGCTCTGTGTGTGTGTGTGTGTGTGTGTGTGTGTGTGTGTGTGTGTGTGTGTGTGTGTGTGTGTGTGTGCGAGACAGACAGACAGACACACACACACACACAGAGTCTCTCTCTCTTTCTTTTCACACACACACGCGCGCGCGCACGGATACACAGACACACACGTACACACACACTTGTGCGAACACACACATAGATATAGATTCAAAAACACATTCTTACATGCACACACAAAACTACAGAAATGCACACACATGCACACAAACACACATGCTCACACACCTCCATCTTCACCTTCACTCCCAACACCACGGACACACATACATACACACACACGCGCGCGCGCGCACGCACACGCACACACAAATGCATGCACGCACACCCCACTCCTTTATCTTTACCTTCACCAAAACCACAGACACACACACATACGCGCGTATACAGGATAACAAACGCTTGCATAAATATAAACCTGCCGGAACATATACCTGGAGAAACACACACTTGAGGTACATATACCTCAGGGAAATAAATACGGGGGGGCAAAGACTTTAAGGGACAAAAACAAAGAAGAACAAACACCTTCAAGAATATAGACCTGGGTGTTGGGGGGCTGGGGGGGGAATGACTTAGACGTGAAGAAACATACACCTGGGCGAACGTAGACCTTGGGAAACAAATGTGGGGGAACGAAGACTTTGGGGGAACTGAAACATGGGAGAAGAGAGACCTGGAGGATTACAGAGCTGTGGTTACAGAGACCAGGGGAGCAAAAATACCGGGGGAATGACTGGACTGGGGAACAAAGACATAGGGAAACACAGAGTTGGGGGGAAGACTACAGACATGGGGAACATAGGCCTGGAGAACAAAGACCTGGGACACATTGACTTGGGGAACAAAAACCTGTGGCACAAAGATTTGGGGAATGCAGACCTGGGGAATATAGTTACTTTGTGTTCAGAGGCTCAAGGAGGCATCACTGCATTCGGACAAACCCATATATGCTCCACCACATCTGTCAAGCAGATGCCCGACAGAAATCACAACCCAACGCTATTAGCCAGACCTTGAGGTGAAGGAATACAGACCTGGATTAACGTAGACCTTGTGGAATGAAGACCCGAAAAACATAGACTTTGCGAATTATAGACACGGGGGTCGAGGACCTGGGTAAATATAGACACGGGGGAGCGGAACATAGACCTGGTAATATAGACCTGGGGGACAAAGACGTGGGGGAACACAGACCTACAGGTAATATAGACCTGGGAGACAGACTTGGGGGAACACAGACCTACAGGTAATATAGACCTGGGAGACAAAGACTTGGGGGAACACACACCTATAGGTAATATAGACCTGGGAGACAGACTTGGGGGAACACAGACCTATAGGTAATATAGACCTGGGAGACAGACTTGGGGGAACACAGACCTATAGGTAATATAGACCTGTGAGAAAAGACTTGGGGGAACACAGACCTACAGGTAATATAGACCTGGTAGACAAAGACTTGGGGGAACACAGACCTACAGGTAATATAGACCTGGGGGACAAAGACTTGGGGGAACACAGACCTACAGGTAATATAGACCTGGGAGACAAAGACTTGGGGGAACACAGACCTACAGGTAATATAGAGCTGGGAGACAAAGACATGGGGGAACACAGACCTACAGGTAATATAGACCTGGGGGACAGACTTGGGGGAACACAGACCTACAGGTAATATAGACCTGGGAGACAGACTTGGGGGAACACAGACCTACAGGTAATATAGACCTGGGGGACAGACATGGGGGAACACAGACCTACAGGTAATATAGACCTGGGAGACAGACTTGGGGGAACACAGACCTACAGGTAATATAGACCTGGGAGACAGACTTGGGGGAACACAGACCTACAGGTAATATAGACCTGGGAGACAGACTTGGGGGAACACAGACCTACAGGTAATATAGACCTGGGAGACAGACTTGGGGGAACACAGACCTACAGGTAATATAAACATGGGGGAATGTAGACGAACGGAACATAGTCCTTGGGAAAATATAGACCTTGGGGACCATAGACCTCGGACGATGCCGCTCTCACCGGCATGCATGTTTGTATGTTCACAGACGCATTGTAGACGTTTGCCCGGCTGTTGACGTTAGTTTTGCGAGATGCTGCTGCTGATGATGTTAGTGACACTGGTGATGACGGACACGGGTGACGCCAGCAGTGACACCACCTGTATCGCCGTCACTGACGTGTTCTCCACCAACGTCACCTGTCTGTTCGGACGGAACATGTCCAAGCTCAGCTTCAACGTAAAGTTCTTCTATCCGGATCGCAACGCTGAGCCAGGTACGGGTGTGGGGGCGATGGGGAGGGTGGGTGTGGGGGAGATGGGGAGGGTGGGTGTCGTGGAGATGGGGCTTGGGGGTGGGTGCGGGGATGTGAGTATGGGTGGATGAGAGATTCACACAGGTTAGGCTGTCTGATGTAGGTATGATGTTTTTGTAATGCCCTATGAGCTTGGTGTCTGACCACTATATAGGTAATGGTAATAATAGTAACGATGAATACTTGTTGAGCACTTTCCTCCCTTAAAGTACCCTTATCAATCAGTCAGCATGCTAAATGACAGAAGCTGGCAAAATATAAAGTCTATGTTGCGAATTCATGTCCTGTCCCTTCAGAGTTTCCTCTTGCCTGCAACACAAAGCGGTCTGGAGGTCTGGTGTGCCAAAAAGAGATCGACGTTGTCTTTGATGAAACTCAGGAGATCAGTGACCGAGTGACCTTCACAAGGCCTTCGTCCATTACAGTGCTGAGAGGAGAGTATCTGTGCCAGGCCATTCCTCACGTGGGCGGCTCTTTGGACTACTGCACACTGACCTATCGTGGTCAGTCCTTAATCGGTTTTGTTTTGTTGATGTTGCTGTTCTTTTTGTTGTTCTTGTGTGTGACTGTGTATGTATACATATATATATACATATATATATATATATATATATATGTGTGTGTGTGTGTGTGTGTGTGTGTGTGTGTGTGTGTGTGTTAATCCCACCTGACATTTGTCTCCTCCATTTTCAGAAATTCCAGGACTGGCTGCTCAGACTCGAACACCGTATCCTTTGATGTGTGTGTGTGTGTGTGGGTGTGTGTGTGCGCGCGCGCGCGTGTGTGTGTGTGTGTGTGTGGGTGCGCGCGCGCGCGTGTGTGTGTGCGTGTTTGTGTGCGAGACAGAGAGAAAGTTTGAAGATAACATTCAACTGTGAACAGCAAATGATAATGATAATAATGATAATGATATTTATCTTGTTCAGAGACAAATCAAAGCGTTTTCGCACCAGTCATTCACACGCATGCTTAACTCTAAAACTGGAGAAACTGAAGACAAGGAAGAGGCAGGGAAGGGCGGCTATATTTGGAAGAAGTGGGTTTTAAGGCCAGACTTGAAATAGCTGAGTGCGGAGACCTGACGAAGCGAAAGAGGAAGTTCATTCCAACTGCAAGGTCCAGAGACAGAGAAAGAACTGTGGCCAAAGGTGGGGTGTTTGAATCTGGGTATGCGTGAACAGAGTGGATCCGAAGCCGGTCATAGAAAGCGAGATGGACTGTACAGGTGAAGGCAGCCACAGAGATAGGAAGGGGCAGATTTGTGAATACATTTATGACATGAAATACTGAACTTATTCTATGTGAGACATGGAGCCAATGGAAATGTTGCAAAAGAGGAGTGATGTGCTCAGATCTTTTCTTTCTGAGGACGAGTCGGGCAGCAGAGTTTTGTGTGCGCTGAAGGGACTGAATTGATGGAGCAAGAAACCAGACAATAGAGAGTTACAGTAGTCAAGGCGAGAGAGAATGAGAGAAACGACAAGTCTAGATTTTGCGTCAGTGGACAGATATTTCCAAATGGAAATGCCTGACTGATATATATATATATAATTTTTTTTTTTTTTTTTTGCATGGACAGTGTGTTGTCAAGGACAACGCCAAGGTTCCTGACTGAACTGGAAAGAGGGATGGATGTACTGCCTAGTTTGATTTTGTCAGTTGCGATGGAAGAGAGTTTTTGTTCAGTTCTTATGATCATTGCTTCAGTTTTGTCCGCGTTCAATTGTAACTTATTTAGAGTCATCCAGTTTTGAATGTCCAGGAAGCAGTCGGATGTTTCTTGCAAGAGCGACAATTTTTCAGGGGTATCACTCTTCTGGAGTTGAATGTCATCAGCATAAGAAGGATGACTGACATTATGGCGGTTGATAATTTCAGCGAGAGGAGCAACGTAGTGTGAAGAGCACTGGGTCTAAAACAGATTCCTGTGGGACTCCGTGTTCGATTTCAACCTGGTCAGACTGGCAATTATCAATTATGACAGACTGGAATCGGTCAGTGAGAAATGATTTGAGCCAGCTGTGAACTGAGCCAGCTGAGAACAGTGCCGTTGATACCATTTAAAAAAAAAGTAAAATGAAGACGGGAAAGGACTGAATGGTCTATCGTGTCAAAGGCGGCTGACAAGTCGGGAAGAATGAGAAGGGAAATTTGTCCTGAGTGGGACGCTAGCAGTAGATGATTCAGGATGTGGAGGAGAGTGGTTTCGGTGCTGTGGTCAGCACGATATGCAGACTGAAAGGGGTGGATGAGACTGTTGAAAAAGGTGATTGTTGAGCCGCTTCTTAAACGCAAAACAGATTCTGTGTGTGTGTGTGTGTGTGTGTGTGTGTGTGTGTGTGTGTGTGTGTGTGTGTACCACTTTCTCTCTCTCTCTCTCTCTCTCTCTCTCTCTCTCTCTATATATATATATATATATATAATCACATATGTATATGTATATATATATATATATATATACAGAGAGAGAGAGAGGGGGTGGGAGGCTGATGGACAGACAGACTGCTGATCAGATGGCCAGACAAATGAAGAGACATAATCGCTCACTCGTCTTCCTCTTTTCGGAGGGACGACGAAGGACAAAATCACAGAAACCACGTAAACCCACAGTTTCTCTCAACGTGAGAGTCGTTCCCCTCCCACATTTTCTCACGATGTGTGTGAAATCGTGGGCAGTCCCTTTTGCATTTATTAGAAATATTTCTTTTGTCATCGGAGTTGGTTTTTTGTCCCCTTCCCCCCCCCCCACCCCCCCACCCCCAGGAAGTCAGCATATTCGGGGCTAACCTCCATATCTGGAGGCCGTCCGCTGTCCGCAACCTGCGACCCCTGAATTCCAGTACTGAAGGCACAATACTTAAAAACAACAACAACAAATGATAGTCTCCCTTTCCTTGTGTCCGAATGCGAAAGATGGGTCCGCTGTGAAGAGCCGAGTGCTGTAATCAATACTCTGCCAAATGCAGTGTGGGGGTAGGGATTAATGTCCCTTTCCAGATCTCACCAGCGGAATGTATCACTTGTTTTTCGCCAGTGTTCTGCTGTCTGATTTGATAATTTTGTCCACCAGTGAGGGATGGTATGTCTTTGTTGGTCAAAGCACAGACTGTTGTAGACAACTGATTCTCTGTCCGTATCTGATAAAGCATAGGTTTTGACAAAGTTGGGATGACAACCCATTGCAAGCACACATTTTGACTTCCCTTCTCCAGCATAGTATGCGAAACAGATTATTTGCTACTCACTGTTATATATTTTTTCATACTAAAGATCTGTTTCGGTTTCCGCTTATTTGTATTATCATCCTTTACTGATATGTTTGTGGAGTCTCTCGATTTTGATGTTTTCCCTCGCATATACAAGACTACCACTGAATTGTTAGTGATATTACTTAATCATACACCGCGGGGAGAGTGTGTGGCAATGCATTGTTGAGATATCTGACAGGTTTAGAAGGAGCGGAACTAAAACCGTGTCAGGTATAACGATTGGCCATATCTGGTTGACAGGAATCAATTCTCAAACATGACTTTCTCTCACACTTACCATCTTACTCTTAATATGTAGTATGTTTACCCCTACATCCTGCATTCTCACCACACTTCCTACCTACCACAGGATCACAGCTCTCCTGCACACATGGACAACCACCTGCTGGCCCCACAACATCTATGCCACCTCTCTGTTCAACCTCCCAGCTATCACCTTCTCACACTGCCGACACGTTCCTCCACACTCTCCCATTCCAATAGCACCCTAAGTGCCCACTGCCCTGCCCCTTCTTTTCTTTATCCCTCCCATTTCTACAACACTCCAGCTACACACATCTACGTCCACCTCCCACTGCACCATCTAGCTACCCAAAACCTAACGCCCCCTCACGTCTTATCAGCCACATTTGCCAAGACCCAGAAGCATTCCCATCAAGATACGTATTATTTCATTCTCAAATAAGAATAAAAAGAACCACCATTAAAAAAAATAACTTTAAGATTGAATGACAAACGGTTATATAGAAATTAAAAAGGGTTCTTTACAGCGCAAAAACACTTCGTCCAACAACACTGTAATGTTGATGCAGAGAAAACTGGGGGGCCAACTGAGGAAACAGTTGAGTTCTGCACAGAGGGTGGGCTTTGAGGAAGGAACTGCCCACATCTGGAAGTATGAGGAAGGAAATCTGGACGAACACTGAGAAGAATGGCCCACATACTTTCTAGGGAAACGGCCCCAGACTTGCCAGAGGTAAGAAACACTAAAGAAGGAATGGAACATGCTGTCTGGAGGTACAAAAACACTGAGGTGGCCCAGGCTGTCTAGTAGGAACACTGATATTATCTAGCGTAAGTAGAACATGCTGTCTAGAGAGGTAGAGAACAATGAGGAAGGAATGACACAGGCTGTCTGGAGGTAGAACAGAGGAAGGAATGACACAGGCTGTCTGGAGGTAGAACACTGAGGAAGGAATGGTACAGGCTGTCTGGAGGTAGAACACTGAGGAAGGAATGACACAGGCTGTCTGGAGGTAGAACACTGAGGAAGGAATGACACAGGCTGTCTGGAGGTAGAACACTGAGGAAGGAATGACACAGGCTGTCTGGAGGTAGAACACTGAGGAAGGAATGGTACAGGCTGTCTGGAGGTAGAACACTGAGGAAGGAATGACACAGGCTGTCTGGAGGTAGAACACTGAGGAAGGAATGACACAGGCTGTCTGGAGGTAGAACACTGAGGAAGGAATGGCACAGGCTGTCTGGAGGTAGAACACTGAGGAAGGAATGGCACAGGCTGTCTGGAGGTAGAACACTGAGGAAGGAATGGTACAGGCTGTCTGGAGGTAGAACACTGAGGAAGGAATGGCACAGGCTGTCTGGAGGTAGAACACTGAGGAAGGAATGACACAGGCTGTCTGGAGGTAGAACACTGAGGAAGGAATGACACAGGCTGTCTGGAGGTAGAACACTGAGGAAGGAATGACACAGGCTGTCTGTAGGTAGAACACTGAGGAAGGAATGGCACAGGCTGTCTGGAGGTAGAACACTGAGGAAGGAATGGTACAGGCTGTCTGGAGGTAGAACACTGAGGGAGGAATGGTACATGCTGTCTGGAGGTAGAACACTGAGGAAGGAATGGTACAGGCTGTCTGGAGGTAGAACACTGAGGAAGGAATGGCACAGGCTGTCTGGAGGTAGAACACTGAGGAAGGAATGGTACAGGCTGTCTGGAGGTAGAACACTGAGGAAGGAATGACACAGGCTGTCTGGAGGTAGAACACTGAGGAAGGAATGGTACAGCCTGTCTGGAGGTATAACTGAGGAAGGAATGGTACAGGCTGTCTGTAGGTAGAACACTGAGGAAGGAATGGCACAGGCTGTCTGGAGGTAGAACACTGAGGAAGGAATGGTACAGGCTGTCTGGAGGTAGAACACTGAGGAAGGAATGACACAGGCTGTCTGGAGGTAGAACACTGAGGAAGGAATGGTACAGGCTGTCTGGAGGTAGAACACTGAGGAAGGAATGACACAGGCTGTCTGGAGGTACAACTGAGGAAGGAATGGCACAGGCTGTCTGGAGGTAGAACACTGAGGAAGGAATGGCACAGGCTGTCTGGAGGTAGAACACTGAGGAAGGAATGACACAGGCTGTCTGGAGGTATAACTGAGGAAGGAATGGCACAGGCTGTCTGGAGGTAGAACACTGAGGAAGGAATGGCACAGGCTGTCTGGAGGTAGAACACTGAGGAAGGAATGACACAGGCTGTCTGGAGGTAGAACACTGAGGAAGGAATGACACAGGCTGTCTGGAGGTAGAACACTGAGGGAGGAATGGCAGGCTGTCTAGGACACTGACAGGCTGTCTAGAGGCACTGAGGATGAATTGCAGGCTGTCTAGAGTGGGGCATTGAGTAAGGAATGGCACAGACTGTCAACAGTAGGAGACACTGAGGATGCACAGGCTGTCTAGAGGTAGAACACTTTGGAAATTGTGGCCGACACAGACTGGTGAGGAGAGAGCGATAACGACGTTGTTTTAACAGGGGACATGGATAGGTGAAATAGCAAGCCCACTTATAAGATCTAGGGGTGGGAACGTGTGAGATAAGAATGCCAACTGAAATGGTGGAGGGATGAATGGTTGGGACAGAAACAACGCACAAACATGATCTTAACAGTCATGCAAGACATTCCCCAGGAGAGGAAGGCAGCGACCCATTGCTTGTTTCCCTGTTCGGGATCGTACTTCTCAATGGGGCTGTAATTATCGCTGTGATTATCGTGTGTGCGATCCTGTACATAAAGCGAGACAGGTAAGCAAGCTCAAAATGGTCTATAATTTAATTTACAAGTTGTCAATGTTTATTCATTACTTTATCTTTGGGAGATCTGGAAGATCTTGAGTCATTATTGGTACTGACTCAAGCAAACTGAAGCAGAGAAGGGGTGGTGGGCTGCTTTATAAATTGGACATGCATGAAAGAGTCTTCGTAAAAGGTACATATGCTGAATGCAAAAATTAAGAAAAAAAAGAGGAAAAAGCCGTTGACATCCACAGAAATAAGTGTTCACCGAGTACATTTGCAGAAAACAGATATGAAGTTTTGAAGAAAAGGAAACACAATCAAACACATAAACTTGTTCTGAAGGACATGCATTCAACTATTTAGAGATGTGCATTAGAAAATACTTTGACACGAGCAGGCATTTGTAGACAGAACTACAGTCAGACGGATGGATATTTATTGGAAAAAGAATACATTCAAACAGGGCTGACATTTTTAGATATATATATATATATAACACGTTCAAGAAAGTGGACATTTGTAGAAAGAGAATGCGTTTACAGAGAGCATATATTTGTAAAATATTATTCATTCAAATACACAAATGCTTGTAATTCACCCAAACACAGACACACTGGAGGAAAAAACAGAAGAATCATTAAGATGTATATACTTACAAATTCGGAACTGATGACGATTAACGATTGTGGGAAGAAAAAATATTCAAGCGTATGGATACTCATAGAAATAATCAAGTCGGTGCAAGTTGATATGTAGGGATATGGATATTTATTACTATATTTGAAGACTCATTTAAAATGACTTATTCAAACATTCTCAGTTGTTTTTGCTTAGAATGTTATTATGTGTGTATATCAATTATATGTGGGCTTTTTGGGTTGTTGTTTTTTTGTTTGTTTGTTGTTTTTTTATGTTGTTGTTTGCTTTTGTTTTATTTTCCTATTGTTACTATGTTTTTGTCAGATTTGTCTTTTCTCTTTTCCCAGTATATGTATTTATCCATTTATGTCGTCATGTCAATTGTCCATGTGATATATAAATGGGAAAATAAAAAAAGCTTTTAAAAAATGAAATCATTCGTTGATAGAACAAAAGTACGCAAATTTGAATAGAAATGCTTTGAAACAGTTAGATGTTTTCTGAAATTAAATATATTATAACAGATATAGGCCAATATATGTGAGAAAGAAAATGCATTTAAACGTGTAGATGTCTATGGGAGAAAAACTACTGTTAGACAGGTACTTGTAAGAAAGGAAATGCTAAGGTGGAAACAGAATGTATTCACATGGATAGATATTTGAAGACATTGTACACGAATTGGTGAACATCTGGTTGAAAACTGCATTAAGAACAAAAATGAAAAAAGGGGGATTCTCTCTCTCTCTCTCTCTCTCTCTCTCTCTCTCTCTCTCTCTCTCTCTCTCTCTCTATATATATATATATATATATATATATATATATACATATATATATATGTGTGTGTGTGTGTGTGTGTGTGTGTGTGTGTGTGTGTTGTCACACTGCCGCATTCACTCAACTCAAGCTCACACGACAGATAGACTCGCACACAACGTTCGCATTCTGACTTCACTCTTACCCAGGGATAAACAACATAACAACGTAAAGACACTCCTTTCTGATTAGTAATAATTTAAAGAAAAATAAACAATCATGTTCACATTTTTCCTTCAGATATAAATCATATGAAAAGTCCAATCCAGGAAAGCACAATATTTTTATATTCTCCCTTACGCTTCCCGTTCAAGTTTTTAAATGATTATTTTCATTGGTTGTGTTGTCAGTTGGTGCTTCCCAAACATCTTTCGGTGGCCGATTTTTCAGCCAAACACCTTCGTCCGAAAACAGGCCAGGCGCTGAGGATCCTGAAACATCCTCAGAACCTAACTGTAGTTAAATCGAACAACTAGTAAAAATAGTACTCACATGACTTTCGTCGCCATTCTCGTTTTACTGAACCAGTGTTCAGAAACGTAAATGAAAATAAAACATCGAAATTCCACAAAATTTAGATTAAACGATGTCACCGAATTTCTCATTACCAAACTCGAAATTACCGACTCACCAGTACGTCAAAATCAGCTTCCCTGAACCTCCACAGTTCAACAAGGCTATGTCTCACATTCTCTCTAAGAATGTCTGTTCCATGACTCTCAGAACCCAAGGTCTATTTTTTTTCCCAGGTCACTCCTGTGACCAGTTCAGCTGTGCACAGAGAGGGAAGTGGCAAGAATGTTGGTGCACTTCACAACAGTGTCAGTATTCACAACAACAGCTCGTGAACACATATTCACCTCAGCGCCTAAAGACACATGCATCACGAGCCTTTCTCCAAACATTAAGTTCAAACTATTTACAGTAACACAGCCACACCACACAGGAAATCTGACCTTTACAATAAGCACATTATGACAACCAACTTGGTGTTATGACACACACACACACACACACACACACACACACACACACACACACACACACACATATATATATATATATATATATATATATATATATATATATAAAAGAAGACAATACGTTCAGTCGGAAAAAAATTGCTTCAGGCATAAACAGTTGTTGAAAGAACGCACAATAAAGGAAAACGTATGAACAAACAAATAACAATATCGGAAAAGACATCTAATCCATGAATCACGAAATAAATAATCATATAATCAAAACAATCGGTTTGACCACATCCATGCTGTTTTAATGATGATGTGGCATCTCTGTTGCTCTTATTGTTGTTGTTGTGCCGTTGAGGATGCATGGTTATGTATGTATGTATGTGTGTGTGTATGTATGTATGTATGTATGTAGACCAGCAGCAAAGTGAGAGCTGTAAATCAATAGTTTCTGCATGGTCTTCATGTCAATGGTTTCTATACTGGAATGGGAAAACTATGAGTCTCAAACTAGATGACAAGGTGCTGCAGATTTGGGGCTAGTTCTAAAACCCTCATGGCCGGGAGAGTGGAGATGTAACTTGAGCAAGACTCTCTACACAAATAATCGAATTCTCGCCCAGATAGTCAGGACCGCAGCTCCCTCTGCTTCTTTGCTGGTCTTAGTCGGACACAATTATCATAGTATACCATGTATGTATGTATAATAATAATAATGGATACTTATATAGCACACTATCCAGAAATCTGCTCTAGGTGCTTTACAAAAACGCTTTTGATAACATAAAACATTATATCTATGTTACATACACACACCAAAATGTGACCACACACACACACACACACGCACGCACGCACGTACGCGCACACACACACGCACGCACGCACACACACACACACACTGCATACATACATTTTAACATACATGTGTATCTAACAGCTACCCTAACAAATACGCACACATAGGCAGGCACAAACTTACATAAACACACGCACACACAATACACATTCATATACATGCATGTAGTTGTGGACCTGCCACAATTGAATGTATATATGTATGCATGTATGTGTATATGTAGGGCAATTCGGGACAAGAAACCCAGTCGGGGTCAAACGCCCACACCCAAAATATCGGAGATGATGGCACACGACGAGCCAATGACACTTTTACCGTTTCCGCTTGATGGCCGGGAAAACACGCCCCAACACGGAGGCCACTCAGACGTCAGCTATGTTTTCCACATGCATTTAATTGTTTTCACCTTGAATTTTGTAAAACCCATGCTGGTGAAATTTTGATGCCAGTGTCTGTTCTTCATTCAAAGCAAAGTTCTGTAAAAGGAATGTGTTAGCTGTTGAATCGTGGCGTTGAAACCGATTTATGTCCGTTGCTGTTTCCTGGAAATTCTATAATCTATGTGTTTTCAAATGCACAAAATGAACAAATGGTGACTGCTGGACCTTTTAAAACAAGGTTAAAATGGTAATTAAAAAAAGTTTTAAAATCAAAGGTACCTTAAGATGAAGATAAAAGCAACGTTTCGAGTAAAACAAACTCAAGTGGAGAGGTGAAGAAGTGTTGGCAGGTCTCAGCAGCCTGTATTGAAGAGGTGAGCACATCTCAATGGCTGGAAACTTCTGCTCTGCTCACTGTGTTGCTGGGGGAGAGGGGGGTGGTGGGAGAAAGATGAGGGTGGGGCTCAAGGAGAGGAGGGCGGATGGGAAGGAGGGGAGAGGGGGTTGGGGGCAGGGGGGTGAGGGGGGAATGGGAGGGAAGGGAATGCGAGGGAGAAGAAGGGACGAAAACTAGTGTCACTCTCTGACATTGATTCCAGTAGGTTGCACTGTGCCAAGGCGGGAGATGATCTGGCTTTCCAAAAATTTCCTGTGTAGGCAGTCGCCACGGCTGTTGCACCGAAATGCTGCCACTGATATATGCGAAAGGTTGTGTTGCCTGGAGTTGAAGTGGTTCCTACTGGGGTGTCTTTTCTAGCAAGTATGTTGTCCCCGTGTTCTTTGAAGCGGTCGTTGAGGGTTCTGTAAGTCTCACCTGTATATATTTTGAGGCAGAGGCTGCAGAATAGGGCATAAACGACGTTTGGGGTTTGTCAGTTAAAGTGTGATTTGATGTAGAATTTACT
>NC_134892.1:19200946-19215946 GCF_041734735.1 Babylonia areolata
CCCAGGTCTTTGAGGGACGCTTTGAGGCAGTCTTGGTAGTGTTTCTTCTGCCCTCCAGCTGAGCTCTTGCTATGACACGGTTCTCCGTACAGCAGCTGCTTAGGCTATCGACTGTCTGGCATTCTGACCAATGTCCAGCCCACCTGGCTTGGTCTTTCTAAAGGAGGGTGTAGACGCTGCAGAAGCCAGCTCGTTCTAGGACTTCCGTGTCGGGGACTTTGTCCTGCCACCTGATG
The DNA here is from genome assembly GCF_041734735.1 of Babylonia areolata. NCBI lineage: Eukaryota > Metazoa > Mollusca > Gastropoda > Neogastropoda > Buccinidae > Babylonia > Babylonia areolata. The sequence continues at coordinate 19,201,183 of NC_134892.1, forward strand.
TGGTCTCGCTGCCGTTAAGGTGGATGGCAGGGAGCTACCAGTGTTAGTCTGCCACGAGGCCACGCACTAGATGAGACTGCTCTGCAGCTGAGTCACTTTGATCATGTTCAGTTCAGTTCAGTTACTCAAGTAGGCGTCACAGCGTTCGAACAAATCACATCTGCTAAGCGATGCCTGACCAGCAGCATAACCAAACGTGCTTATGTCTTGAGAGAAAGAAAAAAAAGGATGCCACACCTTGTTCAGTAATGTCTGATCAATGCCCACAGCACACCACCCCTAGGCCCCTACTGATGACAGCAATAACAAAATCACCAAGCCAGACACAGTGAGGGTTCTACATTGAGTAAAAATCATAGCTCCGCTGACAGTCCCAGCATGAATCTGTTGACACCCAAGGCTGACAGAAACTCACTGCATGCCTGGACGTGGAAGTGAAATGGAAACTAGCGTCATCATGGGGGCAGTTCTTTATGGCCACATAATCGAAGGCACGTTTTATTTTCTTCTGTATAGTGGACACAGACTGTTGATCAGAATAATGAGCATGCTGCTATGGAGGTCCATTTGGCTTTAGGACTAAATGACAAGACTGTATTTTTACACTTACTTTCATATTGTACGCTGAACGATTTACCTACCTGCATCATAGGTCATCAAATTTGAGCAACACTCCCAACAGACGTCTTACATCCTTGAAGTGGACGGCTGTCGACAGTGTGGTCGAGAACTTTCCAATAGCACATATCTGTGGACTGACGCCAGACACAGGTGAAGCTAGAGCCCTCTTTGTCTCAAACCTGTGTCCTTCCCGTCACCTGACTGCAAAGGCTAACAGCGGATGACAGGTTCTGTAGCATTCAGCCAATAACTGTCATGAGCACTGCTCACCTCCCTGGCATGAGGAAGGGGCTAGAAAAGGTGCTCTAAAAATTGCCTGCTCCATATCACCCTGGCCAGCATACCGCGGCTGGCGGGGACCCTACATCAGCGGTCGAAACAAAGAGAAAGAAAAGAAAAAAACAAGGATCGTTCCTCTCACCATTGGTGCTTGGAACATAAGGACTCTCCTGGACAGAGATAACGCGGACAGACCCCAAAGGAGAACAGCACTAGTTGCATCCGAACTCGCCAGATACAACATCGACATCGCAGCCTTGAGTGAGACTCGGCTTGCAGGCGAAGGCGAGCTCTGTGAACGGGGATCTGGTTACACCTTCTTCTGGAGTGGACGAGGAAGCGAAGAGCGACGTGAGGCTGGCGTTGGTTTTGCAGTAAAAACAGCACTTGTTAGCAAGCTAGCTGGAATCCCAAAGGGAGTCAACGATAGGCTTATGACCATGAAACTCCCACTGGCATCTGGCCAGAAGCACCTCACCATTGTCAGTGCCTACGCCCCAACCATGACCAACCCGGATGAAGTGAAGACGAAGTTCTACGAGGACCTTCACTCTGTCATTGCTGCCATCCCTAAAGCAGACAAGCTCATCATTCTTGGGGACTTCAGTGCTAGAGTTGGCTCTGACTACATCTCCTGGGATGGAGTGATTGGAAAGCACGGTGTGGGCCACTGCAACCCAAATGAATTGCTTTTGCTTCAGACCTGTGCAGAGCATGAACTGCTGATAACCAACACAGTTTTCTGCCTCCCTACCCGTAACAGGACGTCATGGATGCACCCTCGCTCAAAGCATTGGCATCTCATCGATTATGTCATCGTCAGGAAAAGGGATAGGCAAGATGTACGTGTAACAAAGACCATGTGCGGCGCCGAGTTTTGGACAGACCATCGCCTTGTAGTCTCGAAGCTGAATATTCGAATCGAACCCAAGAGACGCCCCCAAGGCCAGAAGGCTCCAAAACGGCTCAACATCGCTAAGCTGAAAAGCATCACCATCAAACAGTCCTTTGTGGAGCTGCTGGAAGATCGTCTGGAATCCGCCTCTCTGGACAACCAGAATGTGGAGTCTGACTGGAGGACCCTGCGTGAGCTGATCTATAGTACAGCTTCAGAGACCCTGGGACCCATGACCAGAAAGCACAAAGACTGGTTTGATGAAAACTGTGATGAAATCAAGCAGCTTCTGGATGAGAAACGCCGTCTGCATCAAGCCCACCTGAGCAACCCAAAGTCCACATCAAAAAAGGATGCATACAATGCCATCCGCAGGACTGTTCAGCAAAAGTTACGCCAGATGCAGGATAAGTGGCTGAGTGACAAAGCTGATGAGATCCAGGGATATGCTGACAGGCACGATATGAAGAGGTTCTATGATGCCTTAAAAGAAGTCTACGGCCCCACATCCTCAGGATCATCCCCCCTCCTCAGTGCAGATGGGAATACCTTGATCACCGAGAAGGAGAACATTCTCGAACGATGGGCTGAGCACTTCAACAGTGTCTTAAATCGCCCTTCCTCCATAAATGATGAAGCCATAGACCGTCTCCCACAAGTCCCCACCAACGAAGCACTGGACGATCCGCCAACACTTCTTGAGACCCAGAAAGCAATCCGTCTGCTATCCAGTGGCAAAGCACCTGGCTCAGACTCCATACCAGCAGAGGTCTACAAGGATGGAGGCACTGTGCTGACTGAGAAGCTTCATCAGCTGTACTCACTCATGTGGAAAGAAGAGACAATCCCCCAGGATTTCAAAGATGCATCTATCATTCACTTGTACAAGCGAAAGGGGAACCGGCAAGCCTGTGATAACCATCGGGGCATTTCCTTGCTCTCCATTGCAGGCAAGATACTTGCCAGGATCCTACTTAACCACCTCACAGCACACCTTGACCAAGGTCATTTGCCTGAGAGCCAATGTGGATTCCGGAAAGAGCGCGGAACCACTGACATGGTGTTTGCTGCAAGGCAGCTGCAAGAGAAATGTCAGGAGCAAAATGCTGATCTGTTCTCCACCTGTGTCGACCTCACTAAGGCCTTCGACACCGTGAGTAGAGAGGGACTGTGGAAGATCATGGCCAAGTACGGATGCCCTCGGAAATTTATTTCCTTGGTCAGCCAATTCCATGAAGGCATGCAGGCTCGAGTCCAGGACAATGGTGAAACATCTGCTCCTTTTGCTGTCACAAATGGTGTCAAGCAAGGCTGCGTCCTGGCTCCAACGCTGTTCAGCCTCATGTTCTCTGCAATGCTTACTGATGCCTTCAGAGATGGCGATGTTGGAATCGGCCTAAAGTACCGAACAGATGGCAACCTGTTTAACCTCAGAAGGCTTCAAGCAAAAACGAAGGTCATGACAGACATCATCAGATACTTTTTGTTTGCTGATGATTGTGCCCTCAACGCTGGATCTGAAGCTGACATGCAACTCAGCGTCAACAAGTTTGCCACTGCCAGCAGGAACTTCGGCCTTACCATCAGCACGAGGAAAACTGAAGTTCTCCATCAGCCAGCCCCAGGGAAACCCTACGTTCAGCCCAACATCACATTCAACGGTCAGAGACTCAGTGCGGTGGAGCGGTTCACATACCTTGGCAGCACACTGTCACGAAATGTGACAATCGACGATGAAGTGAACGTCAGGATTGCAAGACCAAGCGCAGCTTTTGGTAGACTCAATGCAAATGTCTGGAACAGAAGAGGCATTAGTCTTGAGACCAAGCTAAAGGTCTACAGAGCAGTAGTTCTACCCACACTACTGTACGCCTGCGAAACTTGGACAGTGTACCAACGACATGCCAAGAAGCTGAACCACTTCCACACAACATGCCTCAGGAAGCTACTGAACATCAAGTGGCAAGACAAGACCCCTGACACAGAGGTGCTCGCAAAAGCCACCCTTCCCAGCATCTTCACCATCCTGACGCAGCCCAGCTTCGCTGGGCTGGACACGTGGCGCGCATGCCCAAAAGGCTCTTCTATGGCGAGCTGCAACAAGGGAAGAGATCACACGGAGGTCAGAAGAAGCGCTTCAGAGATACTCTGAAAGTCTCTCTGAAAGCGTTTGATATAAACCCTGACTCCTGCGAGGAATCTGCAGTGGACCGTGACAAATGGCGCGCTGCTGTGCACAAAGGCGCCAGGTTGTGCGAGGCCAACAGGACTGCTGCAGCTGTTGAGAAGAGGCAGGCCAGAAAGTCACGGGCAAACAAGCTCCCTGACAATGATATGCCTGTCTTTGTCTGCCCCAACTGTCAGCGAACATTTCGTGCGCAGATTGGACTATTCAGCCATCTGCGCACTCACAGATAGATTCATGAGCATCCTTCCCCCCACCCCACCACCACCCTCCCCCCATCCCCCATCCCCCATCTGGATGACAACGATGGTCATCATCGATCTCGATGGACACACCACCACCACGTTTTACGATGAATGAGAGCAGATAATTTCTGACCTTCCTTCTCAGCATTCATCACACTGCACCTGACACAGTCATACAAGTTTACCAGTCACTGTTTATATGTGCATAGGATCACACAGTTTTCCACAAATCCAGGAGTTTTCGTGGCATTGACAGATGTTTTTTTTTTAATTCCTTGCCACTCAGTAACTGACCCAACTGTCCAGGTGGCACAGGTGTGCTGCAGACGTTCAGCCCCACACCACCTGTCCTTGTCACTGACGTGCGAGCACAATGAATGGAAACCAACACCACCTGACCCAAGTTGGTCAGGCAAAGTGTGACTGGAACAGGTCACAGCTGACAGTTGATGCTGGCTGTGCAGACTCAGCAAGCAGGCCTGTGTTCTTTGTGGTGTGGTGGCCAAGTGGACAGAGAGCCACACTGGGAAGCTGGGGACCCGGGGTCCATTCACACAAGCACCTGGGTTTTCATTTCCTCCTCCACCAGACCTTGAGGAATGGTCTGGTGCACTGTCAGAGAAGATGATGAAATGAAATGAGAGTTTTCCTGATGACTGATGGGGAAAAACATATGCATGTACCCAGATTGAGACTGTCGGCACGATGTTTATTTTGCTATTTCATTTTGGTTGTGATAGTTTGCTAGTAGTGGTAGTAATAGTGGTTGGTGGTTGGTAGTAGCAGCAGCGGCAGTGGTTGCGGTGGTGGTGGTGGCTGCGACCATGACTGCGCACACACAAAGACACACACAAAGTTTCAAGTTTCACACACACACACACACACACACACACACACTGGAACACAATTTTCAGGTTTTGTTATTGTCAGTGCAGTTGTTGCTCTGTTCCTGCTACAGTTCACATGTTCTTTGGCTGATGACGAAAACGACGACAACGACGACAATGATGCGTGTACGAAATAGAAGAGGAGGAGGAGGAAGAAGTTGATGATGACCATGCAAGTGGTGTTGGTGGTGGTGGTGGGATGGTGGCAGTGGTGGTGATGGTGATGGTAGTGGTTGTGGTGAGGATGTAGATACTGCTGCAACTGGTGGTGGTGGTGGTGATAATGATAATGATGATGATAATGTTGATAATGGTGGTGGTGATGATGAAGATAATAACGATGAAGGTGGTGCTGGTGATGATGATGCCCCCTCATAAAGACAGCCTGTGTGCAGGATGAACCACGAGGATCACAAAGAACCAAGTTACAAAATTGAAAAAAAAAACCCAGAAAAACTGGAACAGATAGCTGCAGATGCCGAAGAAGAGAAATAAATATGAGCTGGAAAAGAGTCCTGCAGAATTTGACGAAGCGAGAAAGAAAGCTGACGAAGCGAGAAAGAAAGTTGAGGAAGCGAGACAGAAAGTTGAGGAAGCGAGAAAGCTGAGGAAGCAAAAAGTCAGGGTAAGGATCAGAACAAAGTAGCAAAATTGGAAAAAGAAGCTGCAAATTGGCTTAGCTGTTGTTTGGCATCTGCAGGGAATTAGTGTCTGCAGTGCTCAGAGGAACATCATTGATGTATATATCTAATTACTGATTTTACTTTGCTTTTTTCTGATTTTGCTTTTTTCTGATTTTGCTGTGTGTAAATGCCCAGTGAATGGTATACATACATACGTTGGAAACCATATACTATTCTCACCTGGCCATTACGTAAAAGGAAGCTGAAAGGTTTTTGTTCATTTGCTTATTTGTATTTCTGTGGGTAAGATGATGGCAAACTATACTGGAGGAACAAAATATGATACTGTTGATGATGTCCTACAACTATGCTTAGCAATGTGATGTTCTTTAGAATTAATGGGACTGTCTTTCATTCTTTTTTTTTCTTCTAAGTGTAAGTCTTCACTAGGCGAATTAATGTCCGTGTGTGTGTGTGTGTGTGTGTGTGTGTGTGTGTGTGTGTGTGTGTGTGTGTGCTCAGAAACAATTATTCCTGAGGTCTCGCCACTCGCAATGTTGTCCCCTTTCTTTCCCGAGCTTTGCAGCGTGTGGTTCCTTGGGGAATCAAACCATGATGGGCAGACTGTGTGTCTGGATGAAGGCTTCCTCAGACACTGTTGATCTCTGTTGAATACAGCTCAGTGGATTGTTCCAACCATCTCTTTATTGCCTAATGAATTTAACTATGGCTTTGTTCAGGATTTATGGGGTGCTGACTTCCTTGCTGTGACCTTGTTCTGTTCATTTGATTATTCCTGTAATATCTCTGATGGTTGCTTGATATCCGACCAGAGGCATTGGTTGTTGGCACAGTTCCAAGTGATTGTCTGGGACTTGGGGGGATGCTCATGTCCCATTTGTGACAGATAACACAGTTGTTTTTGTATCAGTCACTGGCTCCATTCATCATCTCATCTCATCTATCCCTTGACCCGTGGGTGGGTCGTTGGGGCACCATGGATGACTGCCTGGTCAGCTCGCGCCACCTGCCTCGGTCCTCAGCGGCCCTTTGAGTTGTGGCAAATGGCAGGCCCGTCCACTCTTTGATGTTGTCCTCCCACCGCTTTCTCTGTCTGCCTCTCTTCCTCCTTCCTTGTACGGTACCCTGCAGGATGGTCTTGGCTAGGCCGTCTGATCGTGTGACGTGTCCATACCAGCGGAGCTTGCGTTCCTTCACTGTGGTTAGCAGGTCTTTGAATGGGCCAATGGCGTTTTGGACTCTTCTTTTCACTTCCTCCATTAATGTCGGCAAAAGTGTTTTCATGTTCGTCTGCATCCGAGAATGTATGAATAGTAATGTTGCATATACTGGGTCACTCCGTCTGGTTTTCTCGTGTTCTGAGTAATCAGAATTGGACACGATCTACTCAAGATGAAGTGAATTCTTCAGTCCTGGGTCTGTATTCTCTCCTTCAAGGTACTGGCCAGTCTGGTTTGTGTGGTGGCTCTGCTGAGCTTCGGTATGTGGAGTTCAGCATTTATCCCATTCGTTTTGTACGATGTGGAATCGATCCATTGGAGTTCATTAGAGAAGCCAATGCTCATTATTCTGACTTTCCAGATTGCAGTACAAATTTCTGGTGACCTAATTGTTCTCTTTGCCTTACCTGGTCCGTGTGTTTCTGCCTTTCTGTCAAGTAGGTGTACACTGAGGTCCACACAGCCAGGGATGCACTTAAGCACTTCACAGGTTGGTAGCTGTCCAGTTTCTGACTGGCGACAGCTGACTGTTGGGTCTTGGTTTTTCCTTCCACCTTTGTTATCTACATTGAGGACGAATCGTAAGCCTTTACTGTTGCCTACTGACTTCTGTTGATGCTTTTACGGTGACGACATGGCGTTCAGTTTACCTATCCATCAGAACACCCCTCTAGTTTTCTTCTCCTGGGGATGATCCACAAGGCGGTGGGGCTCTCTGTCCATGGCAGAGACATCGTTGCTGGATGCTCGGAAGTCCAGAGACTCAAAGACAGACTTTGGAGCTGTCAAGCACACCTGGCTGTCGAGGGTTTCCCGTCTGTGTTAACCTTTATTTTTGTTCTGGCTGCCAATCATGATCCACGTGCCCAGACTGCCCCCGTGATCTGTAAAGTGCTTATTTTGATCTTATGCGGGCATAATATACACATGGCAGAGGGGGTGTGCATCTGTCGACTGGGTGAGATTTGGATTTTGAGGTTTGGATTTGAGCTCTTGATCCCTTGACTGAAAGCGAAAGCCGCACACCATTTCTGCCAGTGTGACTGACTTAACTTTCCCTCATGTCTCCTATGTTCTGTCATCAAAGTTTTCGTTTGTATCCCTTTCTGGTCACGTGTCAGTACCACACACCCTCTCCCCTCCTTCCCACCTCCCCACACAGTCACTGTCCACAACATTAGAGATTTCAGATTGGTTTCAGAATGTGTCAGTTTTCGGTGCCATGAGATGCCCCAGATTTGTTCCATCCTTAATCAAGTGCTTCAGATCCTGCTTTGTTGTTTAATCCATTCAGGTTGTTTCGTGGAATAAGTGGTATTATGTGAATACATTAAAAGGAATGTACGATATTGAGTATATGAATACTGATTTTTAATATATGGGTGTATTTTTATGCTGGCGATATGGTTTTATTTGTGAAAAGACAATTTATTATTTGTATGTAAATAGTGCTTGAATTGTAACAATAATGGACATAGATGGATAAGCGGATATAATCTCACTACCCAGATGGACGTTGAAGGCAAAGGGACCCAGAGCTTTTAACTATTTAACCTACAGAGCACATGGTTGTTTATTTCTACTTTTGATAAACAGGAGTTTGTGAACAGTCCATTGCTTTTGGAATATTTTATTTTGGAATACGTTATTTGGAAGCTTTAAAATGCATATTGTGATGATATGTATTTTTTCAGGTGGATTTGTCACCATTCAGTCTATTGTTGAATGGGGGAAAATGTTTTAAGCTTGCATCGTTTTAAACATTTATATCCGATTTAGGACAATTTCATGTGGAGACCAACACCTATCAAGATATGACTGCCGTTTCTCACAGCATATAAAAGCTTTCTTCGAAAATGCAGAATTGATCATGTTAGCTGCTTTGAATAACTTGGGGGAAATTTTTGTTCTAAAATGTACAGTGTATATGTTGGAACGAATATGAACACGTTATCAAGTGATTTTGTATAGTCTGCTCAAGCTTTGGTAAATGAAGTACAGCATCAGGAATCTGTATACGTTTATCGTTTTGCTTTCTCTTTCCTGTTCATTGCTGATGATGCTGTTTTTGATTTATTTCTGTTTACGGTTATACAACAGGCAGTGACAATACGCGTACATGTTACCGTCAATTCTTTGTTCTTCCTGGTGTGCACATGTGTGTTATTTTGACCTTTTTCATACAAAATTTAGCTTATTTTTTCTGCTCGTTGTTGATGATGTTGTTAATTTATCTTTCGCGCCCTCAGTGGCTCATGTGTATAAGCTAAAATTATGTAGTAATCTTAATTTGGTTGTCTCTTTGCCTGTGTGTATGTATGTATGTATGTATGTATGAATGTAAAACTATGTATGTGTGCATGAGTGTCCATGATACAATTTGACATCTTCATTTTTGTCTTGAAATAGTTTGTCGGTCCGGATTAGACCGTATTTACGGCTCACTAGCAGATTATATCGCTAAGCCTCCAGATCTACAAGATTTTCATAGGTAGTTCCAAGTTCATTACCAGATTGACGTGATTTTAAGACCATATTTTTTTGTGCATTTTTATTGCAGCAAGCACATTTTCAGTTCGTGAGAAAGAAACCGAAAACGGGAGATTACCAAAAATCTGCATATGTTTGGACAGTTTAGTACGATTTGTTGAACCCAGAAGGTCATGATGAAGGCAGGGAAAGATTGAAACTTTGGTCGAGGTTCATGTTAGGATCGCAAAACAAAACTTTCGATGGAAATCATCCGCTCTCAAAAAATAACTTTTGGTTCGACATGTATTCGTTTGAGACGGCGAGCAAATATGTGTTTTGGAATTATAGTAAGTACTGGTAACACCCGAACCCACCCCTCCCTTTCCCACCTTGCTCAATTACCCTCAATTATCTCCCAACCCACCCCCATGTACCCATGTTTCGCTTTCGCTTTTTTTTTCCTTTTTGTTAAAAATCAGCAAAATTCACACGTGAACCACGAAGGCCTTGCTTCATGCTTGACGAGGCTTCTACAGCTTAGCAGATGTACGTGTATGTTTTACTTTGACTTTTGATTAAGAAAAAACGGAATTAAATTGTATTGATTCTCGATTCCAGTGTGTGTGTGTGTGTGTGTGCGCGCGCGCACTTACTGAGTGCGTGCGCGCATGTGTGTGTGTATGTGTGTTTGCGTGCGTGCTTGTGTATACATGCGTGTGTGCGAGTGTGTTGCGTTACGTTTTATTAGATTTTATTATCACTCTGTTTGTGTATTTGTGTACGATCACGTGTGTGTACGGGAGTGTATCCGCGCGCGCGTGCGTGAGTGCGAGCGCGTGCGCGTGTTTTATATCAGGGTGTATATATCATTGTACATGCCCCTTTTCTTCTTCAAACACACACTCACGCACGCACACACACACACACACACACACACACACACACACCAGACTGGTCCCTATGTTGATGTAGATATGGATCTTTACGACCAGTTCTCGCTTTATATCCGAGGACCGAGCAGAGTGGTAAAGAAGATTTAAAGTAATGTGTTAACCAATTGTTGACACAGGCATGCAACACGGTAAGCAGGAAAGCTGGGCGTCCCGCGAAGTTCCTTACCATGGTCATTCACCTCTACGGAGTCATCTCAGCCATGCCAGATGTGGTGGTGACTCACACAGCCGTTCCACAGAACGTTCATACAACGTTTTCCTTTTTTTTTGTATGGTGCTAGAGCACGACACTCACGATTAGGATGAAGTAGAAAGAGATAAAATCCGCTTCCGCACGAAATCGTCTTTAGCCTGCATTGACTGCAAACCCATGTTAAGACCTTGTTGAGACTGACCCATACGTTTACTTACAATGCTGCTCCAGTATTACACACTGAAAGGTCTTTGCAGCGTATTACTCCATGCATTGCAGACGCTGCTGACCTCTTTCGTCTTGGAATCACTCTGAAGAAACCTGAAGTCCGCACTTTCCCTCCCCCACCACCCTCAAGGAGCAGAACCCACCAAGTAACGCCACAAAGAAGTCAAAACTGAACACTGTCCAGCAGCTCTGCTATCTCCAGAGCTTTATCTCCACTGACTCATGAATTGACAAGGAAGTGGACAGCAGACAGACTGAAGCGAACAGTGGCTTTAGAAGGCTCCACAGCAGTGTGTGAAACAACAACCACCTCACAACTGAGATCAACTGGTGGATGAACTTGCACCCCCCACTACCCGCATGCTCCCTGACAGACCTTCCGCCCCATGGTACACACAAAACATTCGACTTGCAAAATGCAAACGTCGCCAACTGGAAAGGCGATGGCGATCAACAAAACTGCAAGTCCACAGTCAAATATTCCGAAAACAAATGAATAAAATCAAACATATGATCTCATCAGCAAAGACAAACTTCTTTTCTTCTCAAATTCTCGATGCCACATCCACCAAATCTCTTTATCATGTCAAATCTTCTTGGAACTGCAAAAAAGACTCCTCTTCCTTCTGCCTACACTTTATCTGAACTCCCCAATGTCTTCTCCTCTTTCTTTTTCGACAAAGTCCAAAATATTCGTACCATCTTAGACCAAATGTCTTTCCAACCTGCTCATCCTGATCCTCAATTCAGCGGCACTCTCCTCCATTCCTTTAATCCATTGACTGAAACAGAAGTTCATGAAATCCTGAAAGAAATGACAATAAAATCCTGTGAGTTCGATCCTATCCCAGCCTCGGTCTTTTTCCCAGTGTGTCTCACAGCTTCTCCCCACAATCACCAATATTTTCAACTCATTCCTTCTCACTGGAACGTTTCCATCCACTTTCAAAATTGCAATCGTCCGGCCTCTTCTGAAGAACCCAACCTGGACGCAAACATTTTGAAAAACTATCGACCAGTTTCTAATCTTCCATTCATATCCAAACCCCTTAAAAAAGCTGTCCTCAAGCAGCTCAACAACCACTTTTGTTTCAACAATCTCCACATTCTGAACAATCTACTGATAGCGTCTGACTCCCTTCTCACTCTTTTCGACTTGTCAGCCGCCTTTGACAAGACCATTCAATCCTTGTTTCCCGTCTTCATTTTACATCTGGTATCAACGGCACTGTTCTAAACTGGTTCAAATCTTATCTCACTGATCGATTCCAGTCTGTCATTGTTGATAATTTCCAATCTGAAACCGTTAAAATCGAACATGGAGTCCCACAGGGATCTGTTTTAGGCCCAGTGCTCTTCACACAGTACACTGATCATAATATCAGTCGTCATTCTTATGCTGATGACACTCAACTCCAGAAGAGTGATACCCATGAAAAATTGTTGCTGTTCTTGCAAGAAACATCCAACTGCTTCCTGGACATTCAAAACTGAATGACTCGAAATAAGTTACAATTGAACGCAGACAAAACTGTAGCAATGATCATAGGAACTAAACAAAAACTGTCTTCCATCACAATTGACACAACCAAACTTGGCAGTACATCTATCCCTCTTTCCAGGTCAGTCAGGAACCTCGGTGTTGTCCTTGAAAATACACTGTCCATGCAAACATTTATCAGTCAGACATGTCAGTCCTGCTTCTGACAACTGCAGCACATCAGTGCCGTCCGGAAATATCTGTCCACTGACGCAACATCTAGACTTGTCATTTCTCTCATTCTCTCTCGCCTTGACTAACTCTCTATTGTCTGGTTTGCCTGCTTCATCCATTCAGTCCCTTCAGCGCATACAAAACTCTGCTGCCCGACTCGTCCTCAGAAAGAAAAGATCTGAGCACATCACTCCTCTTTTGCAACATCTCCACTGGCTCCCTGTCTCACACCGAATAAAGTACAAGATCAGCACTCTATGTTATAGATGTATTCACAAAACTGCCCCTTCCTATCTCTGCGGCTGCCTTCACCTCTACACTCCATCTCGCTCACTACGATCGGCTTCGGATCCGCTCTGTTTACGCATACCCAGATTCAAACACTCAACTGTTGGCTGCCGTTCTTTCTCTGTCTCTGGACCTTGCAATTGGAATGAACTTCCTCTTTTGCTTCGTCAAGTCTCCACACTCAGCTCTTTGAAGTCTGGCCTTAAAACCCACCTCTTCCCAAATTAGCCTCCCTTGCCTTCTCTTCCTTGTCTTTAGTTTCTACAGTTTTAGAGTTATGCATGCGTGTGAATGACTGGTGCGAAAGCGCTTTGATTTGTCTCTGCACAAGATTCAGCGCTATATAAATACCATTATTATTATTATCAACGTCTTCACAACCGTAGAGCTGACCAGCCTCCCTTACGGCTCTGAGTGGTGGGTCATCTTCCGCAGTCACATCCGCCTCCAGGAGAGAATCCACCAACGCTGCCTCTGAAGACCTTGAGGATACATTGGTATGACTACATCACCAATGTTGAGGTCAGAAGAAAATCTAGTCACCAATATCGAGGTCATTCTGCGTTCGGAGGGGGGTGGGGGTGGGGGTCTCGAGGACGAACGCAGACATACACACACAGACACACAGACACACACACAGACACACAGACACAGACACAGACACAGACACACACACACACACACACACACACACACACACACATACACACACACATGTGCAGACATGTAGAAAGAAAGACAGGGAGATAGACAAATTGGCAGTTTGACAGACAGCTGTTTTTGAGAGAGAGAGAGAGAGAGAGAGAGAGAGAGAGAGAGAGAGAGAGAGAGAGAGAGAGAGAGAGAGAATATGTCCCCTTAGCCCCGAACATAGATATGGACGAACATACAACTTTGTAGACAATGGGAGAGCAGAACGAATGTAAACATCAATTAAATGTTTCAAAATGGATTTATCATTTAGAAAATTTAATTGGAAAAGACGTGGAAACAAATGACGAGCAAAAAACAAAAGTTCAAGATGAACTTGAAAACACTGAAATGTTAGATGATGGTAATACATTAAGTTTCAATAAAGAAATTACTGAAGAAAAAAATACGAAAGGCATGCCTAAGTCATAAAAACAAAAGAATCGCCAGGAAGGAACGCAATAACAAATGAGATGATCAAAAGCGGTCTTCCGGTTCTGTTACCTGTCATGCAAAAGCTATATGATATAATATATACAACTGGTATGTATTCAGCCAATTGGAAAACTGGTATCAGTATCCCTTTATATAAAAGCGGCAACCCAATGAACCCAAATAACTATCGGAGGATTACACTGACTAATACATTTGGTAGAGTATTCTGCACCATCCTGAATACAAAAATGAATGAATATGTGGAGGCTAACGACGTTTTGATCAAAGAACAAGCCAGATTTCGAAAACAAAACTATAGAACCACTGATCAAATCTTTGTTTTAAAAGAGTTAGTAGATGAGATAATAAAAAAAAACAAAAAAACAGTCGTGTTTTGTAGATTTCCAAAAAAGCGTTCGACAATGTTTGGCATGATGCAATAATGCTGAAGCTACACCGAATAGGAATAAAAGGTAAACGTTTTAATATCATAAATAAAATATGTATACGAACGCTAAAATCTACGCAAAATCACAAGATCATTTCAGCAGAGAATTTATTATTCGAAAGGGCGTACATCAGAGAAATACACTCAGCCCAACTCTATTCAATATTTTCATAAATTATATCACCACAGATATGAACTCCCCAACGATTGACAGCACTTCATCTACTAGACTCCCACGTCTTTTATATGCAGATGATTTTGTTATTATATCATTATCTAAAGACGGCTTGCAACAAAAACTTAACATTTTACACTTTTACTGCAGTCAATGGGGCTTACGTTTGAGCAGAGAAAGGACAAAAGTAAT
>NC_134892.1:19220946-19228446 GCF_041734735.1 Babylonia areolata
ACGTTGTAACGTGGTCGAAGATGAAAATCATTTTATAAACAGTTGTGACCGCTACAATGACTCAAAGCAAAAACATCTGAACTCTGAAGGTCGATCATATGTTCACTTGCTGAAGAATGGTTCTATTTATAGTATTCGGAAACTCTATGTTTATATATTTAATGGCCTGAAGATACGACAGGAATTCGTCATCAGCAATGAAAAAATTTAGAATTACAAAGTACAGAGGTACTTTTGTTCTTCAGGTTGAAGTTAATATGAATTTTACATTGAGCTTTCGTTACGTGATCACCATATTGTGTACTTTAGTCACGGCTTGTGGCGTTTATTGTGCGTGTGTTCACGTGCACCTCTTTTCTCATTCCCTTCTCCCCCTTTCCTCTCCCCCCCCTCTCTCTCTCTTCCTCTCTCCTTCACCACCCTCTCTCCTTCACCACCCTTTCCCCTTCGTGTGTATACTCAGCTTAACGCCGAGCTTACGCACGTCCTTTCCTTGGAATATATGTGGCATGTTCCAATTCTTAAATATGTTGACATCAGAGCAGAATTCAAGAATGTATGAAGTTGGGGGAGAAAGACTCCCCTTTGCTTTTGATGCCGAGCTCTCTCAAGAGACCGGGGAGAGCTTTTATTTTTCTAAGCACGTTGGGTTACGCTGCTGGACAGGCATCTGCTTGGCAGATTTGGTGTAGCGTATATGGATTTGTCCGAACGCAGTGACGCCTCCTTGAGCTACTGAAACTACTGAAACTCTCAAGAGACTGGTCACCGTTCCAGCGTGTGAGCTGTTGGGTGCCGTCTGTGAAGTCGTGGGGCGTTTCCTTCTTACCCCTTTCTTCGGTGTGTCGGTGTTGGTCTGTGTGGGTCTGTGCTTTCACCCTGGGCCAGTGGTCTGCCTCTGTATCTATTTAATATATTTAAGTGCTCTGGTTTGTTACGTGTACTTTCCTATGACCACAGTAAAAAAACAAAACAAATCAAAACAAAACAAAAACAACAACAACGACAACAAAACCCCAAAACAAACAAACAAACAAACAAACAAACAAAACTGAGCTGAACTTTTCTGTGTATGTGTGTTGTTGGGACGTTAGTTAGTCTCGGGAGGGTGAGGGTACATGGTCAACCCCTTATGGGTTGTGACAACTTTTGACCTCTTTCTAGGGGCTGGAGACCGGAGATTAAAGTTTTTGTTCTTGTTCTTGTTCTCTCTGTGTGTCTCTCTGTGTCTCTGTCTGTCTGTCTGTCTGTCTGTCTGTCTCTCTCTCTCTCTCTCTCTCTCTCTCTCTCTCCATGTCCCATGCCTGTCTCTCTCTGTGTACCCTTGTCTGTCTGCCTGTCTGTGTTATGTCTTTCTGTCAGTCTGTCAATCAGTGTCTGTCTGTCTCTTCCTTCCTCAGATTGTTTAAATCTTTGTACAGGTGTCACATACAAATTCTGGACCAAGTATGTTGAACAAAAGAGTGGTACTGGAGACGGTAATCATATTGAGTGAAATGTGTGCTCAGTTATTTTTGTTTCATTTATTATGGTGGTGGTGGTGGTGTGTGTCCATCGAGATCGATGATGACCATCGTTGTCATCCAGCTGGTGGATGGGGGGAGGGTGGTGGTTTGGGGGCCGGGGGGGGGATGCTCATGAGTCTATCTGTGAATGCGCAGATAGCTGAATAGTCCCATCTGCGCACGAAATGTTCGCTGACAGTTGGGGCAGACAAAGACAGGCATATCATTTTCAGGGAGATTGTTTGCCCGTGACTTTCTGGTCTGCCTCTTCTGAACAGCTGCAGCAGTCCTGTTGGCCTCGCACAACTTGGCGCCTTTGTGCACAGCAGTGCGCCATTTGTCACGGTCCACTGCAGATTCCTCCTAGGAGTCAGGGTTGATGTCAAACGCTTACAGAGTATCTCTGAAGCGCTTCTTCTGGCCCCCGTGTGATCTCTTCCCTTGTTGCAGCTCGCCATAGAAGAGCCTTTTGGGCAGCCGATGGTCTGGCATGCGCGCCACGTGTCCAGCCCAGCGAAGCTGGGACTGCATGAGGATGGTGAAGATGCTGGGAAGGGTGGCTTTTGCAAGCACCTCCGTGTCTGGGGTCCTGTCTTGCCACTTGATGTTCAGTAGTTGTTTTTGTTGTTTGAAATCAGAAGCAAGATAAGTAAAACAAAAGAAAGCAGAAAGGAAACGGGTACAAGAAAGCGACAGAGAGAGAGAGAGAGAGAGAGAGAGAGAGAGACAGACAGACAGACAGACAGACAGACAGACAGACAGACAGACAAAGACAGAGAGGCAGAGAGAAACAGACAGACAGGCCTTTTGATTGTGTGTCAAAACCTGTGTCTCTGCAAATGGTTTTCCTGTCCATTCTATAGTGTCTGCAGTCCATCATTTCGTTTGTCTTCTTATCCGTCTCCATGTTCTTGCAAGGCCACTGGTTCTTGTTACCTGGCGATAGCAGCGTAGCATTCTTTTCACAACTGACATCAGCAGATCTTCAGGTGGTCCATTGGGCTTCTTGGTAGTTTGGTGCACTTGTTCACTGATGATGTGGTCAGTGTGTCTGTATCTTGCAACAACACCTCATTTCCCTGGCTTTCGCAACGAGGGTCCATGTCTGGCATGCATACAGGAAGATGGCACATACCAACATGTCATTCACTGAGGCGTCTGGTATTGTTTCATGGATATGTTGCTGTCCTTCCATACAGGTTTTAGTCTGGACGGTGCTGATGTTACTTTTGCTACCCTTGAGAGTATTCCTCGTTTGGATCCTTCATTGCTGACGGTGGATCTCAGGTAGGTGAACTGTTGAACAGTTCCTGGCTTCTGTTGCTGGACAGTTATATCAGCAGTGATGGTGGTGGCCATCAGTGTGGTCTTCTCGACACTGATTTCCACGCCATAACCTGTCGATGTTTCATCCATTCTTTTAACAAGCTGGCTGAGTTCTTGCTCACTACCTGCCAAGCCGTCGATGTCATCTGGGTTGTGATGGTTCTTCCTTCCACGCTGACTGTGCAAGCATGATATTCTAGTGCGTCAGTCATGATGCGTTCCAGGAATATGTTGAACAATGTTGGTACAGTCCTGACGGACTCCAACAGAATTATGGAACCACTCGCCAATTATAGGTCCTTGGGTGAATACCACGCTGGTTACTTTGGAGTATAGTTGCTGGATTATGATGATAAGCTTTTGCTGATTATTTTCTTTTTTCTGTTTCCTGTTTATGTCAGTTACGGCCATTAGTGCCTCCTGCCAGACTGAAGAATCCCATCTGGTGTTGGAGTTGTTTTTCGCAATGGGTGCACAGGTGAACGATCTGTTCAATGCTACTTCTGTCTTTGCAGAATCCGTTCTTCAGCAATGATGATATCTGCATTAGGCTGTAGTCTGTACAGAATCTAGGAGGAAAGAAAAAAAGAGAATGACAACAGAAAAAATGCAGTAGCATATATGAGTCACAGCATATTAGTATTAGGTAGGCTATAATATTCGAGTACACGTGGGTCACAATGACCGTAAAAGTACCATACACTTGAGTCAAAATGTGTGTGTGTGTGTGTGTGTGTGTGTGTGTGTGTGTGTGTGTTTATTGCTTTACAAAAAATTGTGTCAGGTATAATGTTTTTAGTTGAGTACTTGTCTAAGTTTGTTTTGCTGCACCTGATGTAATTTCTCTTAATTGGATAATACAGTTATTCATATCTTATCTTATCCTATCTCACACATGCGAACACATACGCTCTGTGTGTGTGTGTGTGTGTGTGTGTGTGTGTGTGTGTGTGTGTGTGTGTGTGTGTGTGTGTGTGCGAGACAGACAGACAGACACACACACACACACACACACACAGTCTCTCTCTCTTTCTTTTCACACACACACACGCGCGCGCACGGATACACAGACACACACGTACACACACACTTGTGCGAACACACACATAGATATAGATTCAAAAACACATTCTTACATGCACACACAAAACTACAGAAATGCACACACATGCACACAAACACACATGCTCACACACCTCCATCTTCACCTTCACTCCCAACACCACGGACACACACACATACACACACACACGCGCGCGCGCACGCACACGCACACACAAATGCATGCACGCACACCCCACTCCTTTATCTTTACCTTCACCAAAACCACAGACACACACACATACGCGCGTATACAGGATAACAAACGCTTGCATAAATATAAACCTGCCGGAACATATACCTGGAGAAACACACACTTGAGGTACATATACCTCAGGGAAATAAATACGGGGGGGCAAAGACTTTAAGGGACAAAAACAAAGAAGAACAAACACCTTCAAGAATATAGACCTGGGTGTTGGGGGGCTGGGGGGGAATGACTTAGACGTGGAGAAACATACACCTGGGCGAACGTAGACCTTGGGAAACAAATGTGGGGGAACGAAGACTTTGGGGGAACTGAAACATGGGAGAACAGAGACCTGGAGGATTACAGAGCTGTGGTTACAGAGACCAGGGGAGCAAAACTACCGGGGGAATGACTGGACTGGGGAACAAAGACATAGGGAAACACAGAGTTGGGGTGAAGACTACAGACATGGGGAACATAGGCCTGGAGAACAAAGACCTGGGACACATTGACATGGGGAACAAAAACCTGTCGCACAAAGATTTGGGGAATGCAGACCTGGGGAATATAGTTATTTTGTGTTCAGAGGCTGAAGGAGGCATCACTGCATTCGGACAAACCCATATATGCTCCACCACATCTGTCAAGCAGATGCCCGACAGAAATCACAACCCAACGCTATTAGCCAGGCCTTGAGGTGAAGGAATACAGACCTGGATTAATGTAGACCTTGTGGAATGAAGACCCGAAAAACATAGACTTTGCGAATTATAGACACGGGGGTCGAGGACCTGGGTAAATATAGACACGGGGGAACGGAACATAGACCTGGTAATATAGACCTGGGAGACAGACTTGGGGGAACACAGATAGAGCTGGGAGACAAAGACATGGGGGAACACAGACCTACAGGTAATATAGACCTGGGAGACAGACTTGGGGGAACACAGACCTACAGGTAATATAGACCTGGGAGACAGACATGGGGGAACACAGACCTACAGGTAATATAGACCTGGGAGACAAAGACTTGGGGGAACACAGATAGAGCTGGGAGACAAAGACTTGGGGGAACACAGATCTATAGGTAATATAGACCTGGGAGACAAAGACTTGGGGGAACACAGACCTACAGGTAATATAGACCTGGGAGACAAAGACATGGGGGAACACAGACCTACAGGTAATATAGACCTGGGAGACAAAGACTGGAGGGAACACAGACCTACAGGTAATATAGACCTGGGAGACAGACTTGGGGGAACACAGACCTACAGGTAATATAGACCTGGGAGACAAAGACTTGGGGGAACACAGACCTACAGGTAATATAGACCTGGGGGACAAAGACTTGGGGGAACACAGACCTACAGGTAATATAGACCTGGGAGACAGACTTGGGGGAACACAGACCTACGGGTAATATAGACCTGGGGGACAAAGACTTGGGGGAACACAGACCTACAGGTAATATAGACCTGGGAGACAAAGACTGGAGGGAACACAGACCTGCAGGTAATATAGACCTGGGAGACAAAGACTGTTGGGAACACAGACCTAAAGGTAATATAGACCTGGGAGACAAAGACTTGGGGGAACACAGACCTACAGGTAATATAGACCTGGGAGACAGACTTGGGGGAACACAGACCTATGAAGACCCGAAAAAACATAGACTTTGCGAATTATAGACACGGGGGTCGAGGACCTGGGTAAATATAGACACGGGGGAACGGAACATAGACCTGGTAATATAGACCTGGGGTACAAAGACGTGGGGGAACACAGACCTACAGGTAATATAGACCTGGGAGACAAAGACTGGAGAGAACACAGACCTGCAGGTAATATAGACCTGGGAGACAAAGACTGGAGGGAACACAGACCTACAGGTGATATAGACCTGGGAGACAGACTTGGGGGAACACAGACCTACAGGTAATATAGACCTGGGGGACAGACTTGGGGGAACACAGACCTACAGGTAATATAGACCTGAGAGACAGACTTGGGGGAACACAGACGTACAGGTAATATAGACCTGGGAGACAGACTTGGGGGAACACAGACCTACAGGTAATATAGACCTGGGAGACAAAGACTTGGGGGAACACAGACCTACAGGTAATATAGACCTGGGAGACAAAGACTTGGGGGAACACAGACCTACAGGTAATATAGACCTGGGAGACAAAGACTTGGGGGAACACAGACCTACAGGTAATATAGACCTGGGAGACAAAGACATGGGGGAACACAGACCTACAGGTAATATAGACCTGGGAGACAGACTTGGGGGAACACAGACCTACAGGTAATATAGACCTGGGGGACAAAGACTTGGGGGAACACAGACCTACAGGTAATATAGAACTGGGAGACAAAGACTTGGGGGAACACAGACCTACAGGTAATATAGACCTGGGAGACAAAGACTTGGGGAAACACAGACCTACAGGTAATATAGACCTGGGGGACAAAGACTTGGGGGAACATAACATAGACAGACTTGAGGGAACATAGACCTACAGGTAATATAGACCTGGGAGACAGACTTGGGGGAACACAGACCTACAGGTAATATAGACCTGGGAGACAGACTTGGGGGAACACAGACCTACAGGTAATATAGACCTGGGGGACAAAGACTTGGGGGAACATAACATAGACAGACTTGAGGGAACATAGACCTACAGGTAATATAGACCTGGGAGACAGACTTGGGGGAACAAAGACTTACAGGTAATACAGGTAATATAGACCTGGGAGACAGACTTGGGGGAACACAGACCTACAGGTAATATAGACCTGGGAGACAGACTTGGGGGAACACAGATCTATAGGTAATATAGACCTGGGGGACAAAGACTTGGGGGAACATAACATAGACAGACTTGAGGGAACATAGACCTACAGGTTATATAGACCTGGGAGACAGACTTGGGGGAACACAGATCTATAGGTAATATAGACCTGGGGGACAAAGACTTGGGGGAACATAACATAGACAGACTTGAGGGAACATAGACCTACAGGTAATATAGACCTGGGAGACAGACTTGGGGGAACACAGACCTACAGGTAATATAGACCTGGGAGACAGACTTGGGGGAACACAGACCTACAGGTAATATAGACCTGGGAGACAGACTTGGGGGAACACAGACCTACAGGTAATATAGACCTGGGAGACAGACTTGGGGGAACACAGACCTACAGGTAATATAGACCTGGGGGACAAAGACTTGGGGGAACATAACATAGACAGACTTGAGGGAACATAGACCTACAGGTAATATAGACCTGGCAGACAGACTTGGGGGAACAAAGACCTACAGGTAATACAGGTAATATAGACCTGGGAGACAGACTTGGGGG
>NC_134892.1:19233446-19240946 GCF_041734735.1 Babylonia areolata
GAGTTCTGCACAGAGGGTGGGCTTTGAGGAAGGAACTGCCCACATCTGGAAGTATGAGGAAGGAAATCTGGACGAACACTGCGAAGAATGGCCCACATACTTTCTAGGGAAACGGCCCCAGACTTGCCAGAGGTAAGAAACACTAAAGAAGGAATGGAACATGCTGTCTGGAGGTACAAAAACACTGAGGTGGCCCAGGCTGTCTAGTAGGAACACTGATATTATCTAGCGTAAGTAGAACATGCTGTCTAGAGAGGTAGAGAACAATGAGGAAGGAATGACACAGGCTGTCTGGAGGTAGAACAGAGGAAGGAATGACACAGGCTGTCTGGAGGTAGAACACTGAGGAAGGAATGGTACAGGCTGTCTGGAGGTAGAACACTGAGGAAGGAATGACACAGGCTGTCTGGAGGTAGAACACTGAGGAAGGAATGACACAGGCTGTCTGGAGGTAGAACACTGAGGAAGGAATGACACAGGCTGTCTGGAGGTAGAACACTGAGGAAGGAATGGTACAGGCTGTCTGGAGGTAGAACACTGAGGAAGGAATGACACAGGCTGTCTGGAGGTAGAACACTGAGGAAGGAATGACACAGGCTGTCTGGAGGTAGAACACTGAGGAAGGAATGGCACAGGCTGTCTGGAGGTAGAACACTGAGGAAGGAATGGCACAGGCTGTCTGGAGGTAGAACAGAGGAAGGAATGACACAGGCTGTCTGGAGGTAGAACACTGAGGAAGGAATGGTACAGGCTGTCTGGAGGTAGAACACTGAGGAAGGAATGACACAGGCTGTCTGGAGGTAGAACACTGAGGAAGGAATGACACAGGCTGTCTGGAGGTAGAACACTGAGGAAGGAATGACACAGGCTGTCTGGAGGTAGAACACTGAGGAAGGAATGGTACAGGCTGTCTGGAGGTAGAACACTGAGGAAGGAATGACACAGGCTGTCTGGAGGTAGAACACTGAGGAAGGAATGACACAGGCTGTCTGGAGGTAGAACACTGAGGAAGGAATGGCACAGGCTGTCTGGAGGTAGAACACTGAGGAAGGAATGGCACAGGCTGTCTGGAGGTAGAACACTGAGGAAGGAATGGTACAGGCTGTCTGGAGGTAGAACACTGAGGAAGGAATGGCACAGGCTGTCTGGAGGTAGAACACTGAGGAAGGAATGACACAGGCTGTCTGGAGGTAGAACACTGAGGAAGGAATGACACAGGCTGTCTGGAGGTAGAACACTGAGGAAGGAATGGTACAGGCTGTCTGGAGGTAGAACACTGAGGGAGGAATGGTACATGCTGTCTGGAGGTAGAACACTGAGGAAGGAATGGTACAGGCTGTCTGGAGGTAGAACACTGAGGAAGGAATGGCACAGGCTGTCTGGAGGTAGAACACTGAGGAAGGAATGGTACAGGCTGTCTGGAGGTAGAACACTGAGGAAGGAATGACACAGGCTGTCTGGAGGTAGAACACTGAGGAAGGAATGGTACAGCCTGTCTGGAGGTATAACTGAGGAAGGAATGGTACAGGCTGTCTGTAGGTAGAACACTGAGGAAGGAATGGCACAGGCTGTCTGGAGGTAGAACACGGAGGAAGGAATGGTACAGGCTGTCTGGAGGTAGAACACTGAGGAAGGAATGACACAGGCTGTCTGGAGGTAGAACACTGAGGAAGGAATGGTACAGGCTGTCTGGAGGTAGAACACTGAGGAAGGAATGACACAGGCTGTCTGGAGGTACAACTGAGGAAGGAATGGCACAGGCTGTCTGAAAGTAGAACACTGAGGAAGGAATGGCACAGGCTGTCTGGAGGTAGAACACTGAGGAAGGAATGACACAGGCTGTCTGGAGGTATAACTGAGGAAGGAATGGCACAGGCTGTCTGGAGGTAGAACACTGAGGAAGGAATGGCACAGGCTGTCTGGAGGTAGAACACTGAGGAAGGAATGGCACAGGCTGTCTGGAGGTAGAACACTGAGGAAGGAATGACACAGGCTGTCTGGAGGTAGAACACTGAGGGAGGAATGGCAGGCTGTCTAGGACACTGACAGGCTGTCTAGAGGCACTGAGGATGAATTGCAGGCTGTCTAGAGTGGGGCATTGAGTAAGGAATGGCACAGACTGTCAACAGTAGGAGACACTGAGGATGCACAGGCTGTCTAGAGGTAGAACACTTTGGAAATTGTGGCCGACACAGACTGGTGAGGAGAGAGCGATAACGACGTTGTTTTAACAGGGGACATGGATAGGTGAAATAGCAAGCCCACTTATAAGATCTAGGGGTGGGAACGTGTGAGATAAGAATGCCAACTGAAATGGTGGAGGGATGAATGGTTTGGACAGAAACAACGCACAAACATGATCTTAACAGTCTTGCAAGACATTCCCCAGGAGAGGAAGGCAGCGACCCATTGCTTGTTTCCCTCTTCGGGATCGTACTTCTCAATGGGGCTGTAATTATCGCTGTGATTATCGTGTGTGCGATCCTGTACATAAAGCGAGACAGGTAAGCAAGCTCAAAATGGTCTATAATTTAATTTACAAGTTGTCAATGTTTATTCATTACTTTATCTTTGGGAGATCTGGAAGATCTTGAGTCATTATTGGTACTGACTCAAGCAAACTGATGAAGCAGAGAAGTGGTGGTGGGCTGCTTTATAAATTAGACATGCATGAAGGAGTCTTCGTAAAAGGTACATATGCTGAATGCAAAAATTAAGAAAAAAAAGAGGAAAAAGCCGTTGACATCCACAGAAATAAGTGTTCACCGAGTACATTTGCAGAAAACAGATATGAAGTTTTGAAGAAAAGGAAACACAATCAAACACATAAACTTGTTCTGAAGGACATGCATTCAACTATTTAGAGATGTGCATTAGAAAATACTTTGACACGAGCAGGCATTTGTAGACAGAACTACAGTCAGACGGATGGATATTTATTGGAAAAAGAATACATTCAAACAGGGCTGACATTTTTAGATATATATATATATATAACACGTTCAAGAAAGTGGACATTTGTAGAAAGAGAATGCGTTTACAGAGAGCATATATTTGTAAAATATTATTCATTCAAATACACAAATGCTTGTAATTCACCCAAACACAGACACACTGGAGGAAAAAACAGAAGAATCATTAAGATGTATATACTTACAAATTCGGAACTGATGACGATTAACGATTGTGGGAAGAAAAAATATTCAAGCGTATGGATACTCATAGAAATAATCAAGTCGGTGCAAGTTGATATGTAGGGATATGGATATTTATTACTATATTTGAAGACTCATTTAAAATGACTTATTCAAACATTCTCAGTTGTTTTTGCTTAGAATGTTATTATGTGTGTATATCAATTATATGTGGGCTTTTTGGGTTGTTGTTTTTTTGTTTGTTTGTTGTTTTTTTATGTTGTTGTTTGCTTTTGTTTTATTTTCCTATTGTTACTATGTTTTTGTCAGATTTGTCTTTTCTCTTTTCCCAGTATATGTATTTATCCATTTATGTCGTCATGTCAATTGTCCATGTGATATATAAATGGGAAAATAAAAAAAGCTTTTAAAAAATGAAATCATTCGTTGATAGAACAAAAGTACGCAAATTTGAATAGAAATGCTTTGAAACAGTTAGATGTTTTCTGAAATTAAATATATTATAACAGATATAGGCCAATATATGTGAGAAAGAAAATGCATTTAAACGTGTAGATGTCTATGGGAGAAAAACTACTGTTAGACAGGTACTTGTAAGAAAGGAAATGCTAAGGTGGAAACAGAATGTATTCACATGGATAGATATTTGAAGACATTGTACACGAATTGGTGAACATCTGGTTGAAAACTGCATTAAGAACAAAAATGAAAAAAGGGGGATTCTCTCTCTCTCTCTCTCTCTCTCTCTCTCTCTATATATATATATATATATATACATATATATATATATGTGTGTGTGTGTGTGTGTGTGTGTGTGTGTGTGTGTGTGTGTGTGTTGTCACACTGCCGCATTCACTCAACTCAAGCTCACACGACAGATAGACTCGCACACAACGTTCGCATTCTGACTTCACTCTTACCCAGGGATAAACAACATAACAACGTAAAGACACTCCTTTCTGATTAGTAATAATTTAAAGAAAAATAAACAATCATGTTCACATTTTTCCTTCAGATATAAATCATATGAAAAGTCCAATCCAGGAAAGCACAATATTTTTATATTCTCCCTTACGCTTCCCGTTCAAGTTTTTAAATGATTATTTTCATTGGTTGTGTTGTCAGTTGGTGCTTCCCAAACATCTTTCGGTGGCCGATTTTTCAGCCAAACACCTTCGTCCGAAAACAGGCCAGGCGCTGAGGATCCTGAAACATCCTCAGAACCTAACTGTAGTTAAATCGAACAACTAGTAAAAATAGTATTCACATGACTTTCGTCGCCATTCTCGTTATACTGAACCAGTGTTCAGAAACGTAAATGAAAATAAAACATCGAAATCCACAAAATTTAGATTAAACGATGTCACCGAATTTCTCATTACCAAACTCGAAATTACCGACTCACCAGTACGTCAAAATCAGCTTCCCTGAACCTCCACAGTTCAACAAGGCTATGTCTCACATTCTCTCTAAGAATGTCTGTTCCATGACTCTCAGAACCCAAGGTCTATTTTTTTTCCAGGTCACTCCTGTGACCAGTTCAGCTGTGCACAGAGAGGGAAGTGGCAAGAATGTTGGTGCACTTCACAACAGTGTCAGTATTCACAACAACAGCTCGTGAACACATATTCACCTCAGCGCCTAAAGACACATGCATCACGAGCCTTTCTCCAAACATTAAGTCCAAACTATTTACAGTAACACAGCCACACCACACAGGAAATCTGACCTTTACAATAAGCACATTATGACAACCAACTTGGTGTTATGACACACACACACACACACACACACACACACACACACATATATATATATATATATATATATATATATATATATATATATATATATATATATAAAAGAAGACAATACGTTCAGTCGGAAAAAAATTGCTTCAGGCATAAACAGTTGTTGAAAGAACGCACAATAAAGGAAAACGTATGAACAAACAAATAACAATATCGGAAAAGACATCTAATCCATGAATCACGAAATAAATAATCATATAATCAAAACAATCGGTTTGACCACATCCATGCTGTTTTAATGATGATGTGGCATCTCTGTTGCTCTTATTGTTGTTGTTGTGCCGTTGAGGATGCATGGTTATGTATGTATGTATGTGTGTGTGTATGTATGTATGTATGTATGTAGACCAGCAGCAAAGTGAGAGCTGTAAATCAATAGTTTCTGCATGGTCTTCATGTCAATGGTTTCTATACTGGAATGGGAAAACTATGAGTCTCAAACTAGATGACAAGGTGCTGCAGATTTGGGGCTAGTTCTAAAACCCTCATGGCCGGGAGAGTGGAGATGTAACTTGAGCAAGACTCTCTACACAAATAATCGAATTCTCGCCCAGATAGTCAGGACCGCAGCTCCCTCTGCTTCTTTGCTGGTCTTAGTCGGACACAATTATCATAGTATACCATGTATGTATGTATAATAATAATAATGGATACTTATATAGCACACTATCCAGAAATCTGCTCTAGGTGCTTTACAAAAACGCTTTTGATAACATAAAACATTATATCTATGTTACATACACACACCAAAATGTGACCACACACACACACACACACGCACGCACGCACGTACGCGCACACACACACGCACGCACGCACACACACACACACACTGCATACATACATTTTAACATACATGTGTATCTAACAGCTACCCTAACAAATACGCACACATAGGCAGGCACAAACTTACATAAACACACGCACACACAATACACATTCATATACATGCATGTAGTTGTGGACCTGCCACAATTGAATGTATATATGTATGCATGTATGTGTATATGTAGGGCAATTCGGGACAAGAAACCCAGTCGGGGTCAAACGCCCACACCCAAAATATCGGAGATGATGGCACACGACGAGCCAATGACACTTTTACCGTTTCCGCTTGATGGCCGGGAAAACACGCCCCAACACGGAGGCCACTCAGACGTCAGCTATGTTTTCCACATGCATTTAATTGTTTTCACCTTGAATTTTGTAAAACCCATGCTGGTGAAATTTTGATGCCAGTGTCTGTTCTTCATTCAAAGCAAAGTTCTGTAAAAGGAATGTGTTAGCTGTTGAATCGTGGCGTTGAAACCGATTTATGTCCGTTGCTGTTTCCTGGAAATTCTATAATCTATGTGTTTTCAAATGCACAAAATGAACAAATGGTGACTGCTGGACCTTTTAAAACAAGGTTAAAATGGTAATTAAAAAAAGTTTTAAAATCAAAGGTACCTTAAGATGAAGATAAAAGCAACGTTTCGAGTAAAACAAACTCAAGTGGAGAGGTGAAGAAGTGTTGGCAGGTCTCAGCAGCCTGTATTGAAGAGGTGAGCACATCTCAATGGCTGGAAACTTCTGCTCTGCTCACTGTGTTGCTGGGGGAGAGGGGGGTGGTGGGAGAAAGATGAGGGTGGGGCTCAAGGAGAGGAGGGCGGATGGGAAGGAGGGGAGAGGGGGTTGGGGGCAGGGGGGTGAGGGGGGAATGGGAGGGAAGGGAATGCGAGGGAGAAGAAGGGACGAAAACTAGTGTCACTCTCTGACATTGATTCCAGTAGGTTGCACTGTGCCAAGGCGGGAGATGATCTGGCTTTCCAAAAATTTCCTGTGTAGGCAGTCGCCACGGCTGTTGCACCGAAATGCTGCCACTGATATATGCGAAAGGTTGTGTTGCCTGGAGTTGAAGTGGTTCCTACTGGGGTGTCTTTTCTAGCAAGTATGTTGTCCCCGTGTTCTTTGAAGCGGTCGTTGAGGGTTCTGTAAGTCTCACCTGTATATATTTTGAGGCAGAGGCTGCAGAATAGGGCATAAACGACGTTTGGGGTTTGTCAGTTAAAGTGTGATTTGATGTAGAATTTACTACCTGAAGGGCCCTGAACTACGTGTATGTGTGTGTGTGTGTGTGTGTGTGTGTGTGTGTGTGTGTGTGTGTGTGTGTGTGTAAATGCACGCACAGACATACACGTGCATAAGCACACACATTCATACACATAAATGCACAAACACACACACGCACACGTTTTCTTAATCTCATCTCATGCATCACCTCTGTGTGTGTGTGTGTGTGTGTGTGTGTGTGTGTGGATGCATCGAAAAAGAAATGATCAGCACACACAAGATGAATGGACGAAAGGAGCACAGTGGTGATGGTCTGTTCCCTGTGCTATGACAGGATCCGGAAGTGGTGTCTGGGAGCGTTGTGTCCGGGAGCTGTCGGGGATCCCAGGGAAAATGACCCACAGTGTCCTAGGGCAACAGCAATCCCGGAGGGCTTGCCACAGTACTTCTACAACCTGGTATGTCTGGGCATGCACACTGAC